>NC_092238.1:50104034-50111914 GCF_036320965.1 Panulirus ornatus | reverse complement strand
ACAAAGGAAATTGGTAGAGAGTGGTCGAAAAACACAGACATGTAGATTGAGAGAGGTGCTGTAAACTGAGCTATAGGTAGAAAAGTGTAGAGATACATAGGTGTAGGTAAGAAGAGATTTGGGTACACAGAACTGTAGGTAGAGAGAAGCGTAGAGACACAGAAGTGTAGGTGGAGAGAAGTATGGGTACATAGAACTGTAAGTAACAAGAAGTAGAGACACAGTAGTGTAGGTGCATAGAAGTGTAAGTAAGGAGAGGCGTAGGTAGAGACAGAACTGTAGGTAGAGATAAGTGTAGAAAAACAGAGATTGTAGGTAGAAAGAGGTGTAAAAAGACAGAGGTGCAGATACAGAGACATCTGGAGACTCAGAGGCAGTAAGTAGAGAGAGGTGTAGGTACGAAGAGGCTGTAGGTAGGTAGAGGTGTACGTAGAGAGAGGTGCAGAGAGACAGAGGTACAGATAGAGATAGATGTAGGTAGACGGAGGTAGATGCAGAGATAGGCTATAGGTAGAGGGAGGCGTAGGTAGAGAGATGTAGAGATATGACCTGCACTATGCAGCAGAGGTGTGAGAGCAGCAGGCTGGAGGTTCGCAGGTAGAATATTGATTATTGCCGCTGGCCCTTCAGCTGCACCATTCCGCTCCTGCTGCTGCTGCTGCTGTGGCTGTTGTTGTTGATCTTGCTACCTCTGCTGCTCTGCTGCTGCTTCTACTGCCGCTGCTGCTTCTGCTGTACCTTCTGGTTGCTACTGTCATTGCTGTTCCTGCTGCTTCTGCTTCTGCTGCTGCTGCTGCTGCTGCTGCTGCTGCTTCTGCTGTACCTTCTGGTTGCTACTGTCATTGCTGTTCCTGCTGCTTCTGCTTCTGCTGCTGCTGCTGCTGCTGCTGCTGCTTCTGCTTCTGCTGCTGCTGCTGCTGCTGCTTCTGCTTCTGCTGTTGTTGTTCCTCCTTCTACCTCTGCTGCTGCTGCTCCCACTGTACCCTCCAGTCCGGTTGTCGCTGCTGCTTCTGCTGCCGCTGCTGTACCTTTTGGTTGCTGATGCTGTTGCTACTCCTGCTGCTTCTGTTTCTCGTATTTCTGCTTCCTCTGCTGCTGTTGCTGCTGTTACTGCTGCTTCTGCTGTCACTGAAGGATCCCATCACTGATGTGGCCTCATGATTCGAGTTCAGCTGCCATTACGCCGGCCATCTTATGCTGTTGTTTCTGCTGCACCTTTCGGTAGTGCTGTTTCTTCATCATCACACTCCTGCTGTTGTTATTCATTGTCAGCTTCTGCTGCTGCACCTTCACTTTTCCCGTCCGTCCTGCTGCACCATCTCACATTCAGCGGTTTTCTTTCATGTTGCTGCAGCAGCTGTTGCTCCATCCAGCCACTGCTGCTGTGCCTTTGCGGGCCCAATACTGCAGTGTCTGCCTCCTATATCTTGTTATCTAACTTCACCAATGCCACATTCATATTGGCCTACTGCTGCTGTTGCTGCTGCTGCTGCCACTGTTGTTATACCTTCGAGCCATAATTACCGCTGCATCGTTAATGACTCTCTTGCATCATTTCTCTTCCTTTGGTTATTAATGATAGCATGGTTTTCTTCGTCCAGCTGCTGTAGACTTCCCCTCATACTGAAGCGTCTGTTGTTTCTGCAGGAACACAATGCAGCTACTGCTGAGTCATCCTGCTGCTGGTCTTGTTGCACCATTCCACTCCTGCTACAGCTGTAGCATCCTGCCCTTGTTAATGCTGCACCATCTCGCTGCTCTTTGTAGTTGTTGTGATTGGCTGTTCTGGGTTTTATTGTTCCTGCTGCATCATTCCGGTCCATTCTCGCTGCAACGACCTGTGTTGTAGCTGCATGTCTGTCTCGTTCTTGGTACCATTTCATTTTGTGCCGTACAGTTGTCTTGTTGTTGGATTATATTCTTCCTGTTGCTACATCTTATTGTTTTGCTTCTTCTCGTTACAGCTGCACACCAAACTGGCACTTGGTACGCCGTCCCTACCATGATATTGCTGTTTTTGCTACAGTCTCGCTACTGCTGCCGCTCAGATATCCACCTTATATAGCTGCTGTTGTTGTTCTATTGTTGTGCTCATAATTCTGCTGAACACAGCTGTTGCATCTGCTGCACAGTCACACCTTCGATGCCGTTTTAACAATTCGCTGTTGTTACTGCATATCAGCCTCATGTCATCTTCATGTTAATGCAGTCACGTTTTTACTTCTGTACAGTCTATTGCAGCATTTATTCACCAGTTCCTCTCCTGTTGCTGTTACTGCAATACCATCATGTTCCTGTTACATGATCATGTCTCTCCTGCAACAGCCGTTGAGGTCTTCATTAGATGATTGTGCAAATGCTGCTCAGTTCGGTCTCACCAGCTAATAGTGCTGGAGGTACATCATCCTATACCTTCTGCTTTTCCACTATTCCCTTCACTTAATACTGCTGCCGTGGTACCATTATGACGCTACTACTGATGCTCTTTGCTGCTCACGCTGCTGCATAATCCATTTAACTCTTTGTATTCATGGTGGACCACTTCCTGATATTGCTGCCGGACCAGCCATCTCTCTCCTGGTGATATTGCTGGGCCATTCACCCCTTCCCTTGTAATATTGCTGGACCATTAACTCCTTTCCCCTTTCCCAGTAATATTGTTATACTATCCATCCTTCTCCCAGCATTATTGCTTGACCATCCATTTCCCTCGTGGTATTATGACTAGACCATCCACCCCTCTCCAGAAAATATTTTTGAACTAACCATCAGTCTTCCAGCAGTGTTGCTGAACCATCCAGCCTTCTCTCAGTAATAACATTGGACCAAATATCCCGCCTCCAGTATCATCACAGGACCATCAATCCCACCCCTTGAGTTAAAATCGACCACCCATCCCACTCCATGTGTATCTTTTAGACAATCCCGCCCCTTTCATAACAACCGGACCACCCATCCCACTACATGTCGATGTTGTTGTGTATGATAAACAGTTGTTGCTTTTACTGTTACTCACCCATTCCCCTTCTGTTACACATACCAGTCCTCTAGCTGCACCCCTCCCATTAAGCAGGCCATGCTCTAACTCCCCCTAAGCTGCTGTCACTGCAATATATTTTTGTATGTAACAATACCAGATTAAGGCAATGACAGGTTTTGCGCTTTTTGTAGGACAGTGTAGCAAATTAATTTCTGTTTTGTATCAGTAACGACCAAAAAATTCGAATAAAGATTATATACGGTAAATAAGCATATATTTGTTTTTCCCACGTCTGTGATATTTCCTTGAAATACGTTAAAGGTGATTAATATTCTCACCATTACTAGAGGCATATCCCAAAGTCAATGATTCATATCGCCTTTACGAGCTTACCGAATACATGACTCAGGCTGAAGCAACAGAAATAAAGAACTTTGAGTGCTCAGTGGCCAGTACTGACTCCTGAAATGCCGTTCCAGGAAGGTGCCTGTTTGGTCAAGGTGCTGGAAAACTTACCAAGCCATCTTCTCTCTCTCTCTCTCTCTCTCTCTCTCTCTCTCTCTCTCTCTCTCTCTCTCTCTCTCTCTCTCTCTCTCTCTCTCTCTCTCTCTCTCTCTCTCTCTCTCTCTCTCTCTCTCTCTCTCTCTCTCTCTCTCTCTCTCTCTCTCTCTCTCTCTCTCTCTCTCTCTCTCTCTCTCTCTCTCTCTCTCTCTCTCTCTCTCTCTCTCTCTCTCTCTCTCTCTCTCTCTCTCTCTCTCTCTCTCTCTCTCTCTCTCTCTCTCTCTCTCTCTCTCTCTCTCTCTCTCTCTCTCTCTCTCTCTCTCTCTCTCTCTCTCTCTCTCTCTCTCTCTCTCTCTCTCTCTCTCTCTCTCTCTCTCTCTCTCTCTCTCTCTCTCTCTCTCTCTCTCTCTCTCTCTCTCTCTCTCTCTCTCTCTCTCTCTCTCTCTCTCTCTCTCTCTCTCTCTCTCTCTCTCTCTCTCTCTCTCTCTCTCTCTCTCTCTCTCTCTCTCTCTCTCTCTCTCTCTCTCTCTCTCTCTCTCTCTCTCTCTCTCTCTCTCTCTCTCTCTCTCTCTCTCTCTCTCTCTCTCTCTCTCTCTCTCTCTCTCTCTCTCTCTCTCTCTCTCTCTCTCTCTCTCTCTCTCTCTCTCTCTCTCTCTCTCTCTCTCTCTCTCTCTCTCTCTCTCTCTCTCTCTCTCTCTCTCTCTCTCTCTCTCTCTCTCTCTCTCTCTCTCTCTCTCTCTCTCTCTCTCTCTCTCTCTCTCTCTCTCTCTCTCTCTCTCTCTCTCTCTCTCTCTCTCTCTCTCTCTCTCTCTCTCTCTCTCTCTCTCTCTCTCTCTCTCTCTCTCTCTCTCTCTCTCTCTCTCTCTCTCTCTCTCTCTCTCTCTCTCTCTCTCTCTCTCTCTCTCTCTCTCTCTCTCTCTCTCTCTCTCTCTCTCTCTCTCTCTCTCTCTCTCTCTCTCTCTCTCTCTCTCTCTCTCTCTCTCTCTCTCTCTCTCTCTCTCTCTCTCTCTCTCTCTCTCTCTCTCTCTCTCTCTCTCTCTCTCTCTCTCTCTCTCTCTCTCTCTCTCTCTCTCTCTCTCTCTCTCTCTCTCTCTCTCTCTCTCTCTCTCTCTCTCTCTCTCTCTCTCTCTCTCTCTCTCTCTCTCTCTCTCTCTCTCTCTCTCTCTCTCTCTCTCTCTCTCTCTCTCTCTCTCTCTCTCTCTCTCTCTCTCTCTCTCTCTCTCTCTCTCTCTCTCTCTCTCTCTCTCTCTCTCTCTCTCTCTCTCTCTCTCTCTCTCTCTCTCTCTCTCTCTCTCTCTCTCTCTCTCTCTCTCTCTCTCTCTCTCTCTCTCTCTCTCTCTCTCTCTCTCTCTCTCTCTCTCTCTCTCTCTCTCTCTCTCTCTCTCTCTCTCTCTCTCTCTCTCTCTCTCTCTCTCTCTCTCTCTCTCTCTCTCTCTCTCTCCATGTGACCAAACCACTTCAAAACAACCTCTTCTGCTCTCTCAACCACACTCTTTATAATTACTACACGTCTCTCTTACCCTATTACTACTTACTCGATCAAACCATCTCACACCACTTATTTTCCTCAAACATCTAATTTTCAGCACATCCACCCTCCTCCGCACAACTCTATCTATAGCCCACGCCTCGCAACCATATAACAATGTTGGAACAACTATTTCTTGAAACACATTTTTGCTTTCCGAGATAATGTTCTCGCCTTCCATACATTTTTCAACGTTCCCAGACCTTTCACCCCCTACCCACCCTGCGACTCACTTCCGCTTCCATGGTTCCATCCACTGCCAAATTCACTCCCAGATATCTAAAACACTTCACTTCCTCCAGTTTTGCTCCATTTAAACTTACCTCTCAATTGACTTATCCCTCAACCCTACTGTACCTAATAACCTTCTTATTCACATTTACTCGCAGCTTTCATTTTTCACACACTTTACCAAGCTCAGTCACCAGCTTCTGCTGTTTGTCTCCTGAATCAGCCACCAGCGCTGACTCAATTCCCAAGCCCTCTCATCCACAGCAAACTGCATACTTGCCCCTCTCTCCGAAACTCTTGCATTCACCTCCCTAACAACCCCATCCAAATCACCAGTCCTTTTTCAGCACACAAATCTACAAGCTCTTCACCATTTCCGTTTACAGCACTGAACACCCCAAGTACACGAATTAGTCCCTCAACTGTCACATTACTCACCTTTGCATTCAAATCACCCATCACTATAACCCGGTGTTGTGCATCAAAACTGCTAACACACTCTTTCAGCTGGTCCCAAAACACTTGCCTCTCATAATCTTTCTTCTTATGTCCAGGTGCCTAGGCACTGAAAATCAACCATCTCTCTTCATCCTTCAGTTTTACCCATATCATTCTAAAGTTTACTTTATTACACTGTCACATACTCCCACAACTGCTGTTTCAGTAGTGGAACTCCTTCCTTCGCTCTTGTCCTCTCACCAACCTTTGACTTTACTCCCAAACATTCCCAAACCATTCTTCCACTTTATCCTGGAGCTTTGTTTCACTCAAAGCCAAAACATCCAGGTTCGTTTCCTCAAACATCCTACCTATCACTCCTTTTTTCTCATCTTGGTTACATCCGCACGCATTCCAGTTCCACGAGAAATATCACTGAATCCTCTGTTATTGAATACACAAAGAATTATAACCTTAATATTAGTGAAGGTCTATATAAAGTGGATAACTTTATTGTTGATAAGATTCACCTTCTTGTCCACGCACTCCCCGCGTGTCGTAGAAAGTGACTAAAGCGAACGGGAGTTGGGGGCTAGAAACCCTCTCCTCCCTGTATTATAACTTTCTAAAAGGGGAAACAGAATAAGGAGTCAAGCGGGGAGTGCTCATCCTCATCGAAGGCTCAGACTGGCCTGTCTAAAGGTGTTTGGATGTAACCAAGGTGAGAAAAAAGGAGAGACAGTTAGCATGTGTTGAGGAAATGAACCTGGATGTTTTGGCTCTGAGTGAAACGAAGCTCAAGTGTAAAGGGGAACAGTGGGTTGGGAATGGTTTTGGAGTAGAGTCAGTGGTTGGTGAGAGAACAAGAGCAAAGGAAGGAGCATCACTACTCGTGAAACAGGAGTTGTGGGAGTATGTGATAGAGTGTAAGAAAGTATCCTCTGGATTGATATAGGTAAAATTGAAAGTGGATAGAGAGAGATGGGTGATTATTGGGGCCTATGCAATTGGGCATGGAAAGAAAGATCATGAGAGGAAGTGTTGTGGGAGCATCCGAGTAATGGTGTTTTCAGTTGTCATTCACGAGGGCGGGTTATAGTGAAGAGTGATTTGAATGCGAAGGTGAGTAATGTGGCTGTTGAGGGAATAATTGGTGTACATAGGGTGTTCAGTGTTGTAAATGGAAATGGTAAAGAGCTTGTAGATTTGTGTGCTGATGAAGGACTGGTGATTGGGAATACCTAGTCTAAAAAGAGAGATATACGTAAGTATACTTATGTAAGTAAGAGAGATGGCCCGGGAGCATTATTTGATTACGTGTTAATTGATAGGCGCGTGAAAGAAAGAGATGCAATTGCAGGGATGTCTATCATTATCTTCTGGAGGCGAAAGTGAAAATTTGTGGAGGCTTTTAAAAAAAGAAGAGAGAAAATTGGGGTGAAGAGAGTGGTGAGAGTAAAAGGGCTTGGGAAGACTTGTGTGACAAAGTACCAAGAGAGACTGATTGCAGAATGGAAAGAGGTACGAGCAAAGGACGTAAGGAGATTAGGGGAGAAATGGGATGCACTTAGGGAAGTTGTAATGGCTTGTGCAAAAGATTGCATGAGAAGCTTGGGAGGTGGGCAGATTAGAATGGGGAGTGAGCGGTGGGATGAATAAGATTATTAGTGAAAGAGAAGAGAGAAGCATTTGGATGATTTTTGCAGGGAAATAGTGGAGATGACTGGGATATGTATAAAAGAAAGAGGTGTGAGGTCAATACAAAGGTGCAAGTGGTGAAAAAGAGGGCAAATGAGAGTTTGAGTGAGAGAGTATCATTAAATTTTACGGAGAATAAAAAAGATGCTTTGGAAGCAGGTAGATAAAGTGCGTAAGACAAGAGAACAAATGGGAACATTGGTGAAGGGGGCTAATGGAGAGGTAACAACAAGTAGTGCTGATGTGAAAAAGAGGTGGAGTGATCATTTTGAAGGTTTGTTGAATGTGATAGATGATAGAGTGGCAGATATGCAATGTTTTGGTGAATTTGGTTTGCGAAGTGAGAGGGTCACAGAGAATGATTTGGTAAACAGAGAGGAGATAGTGAAAGCTTTGCGGAAGATGAAAGCCGGCAAGGCGGCGGTTTTGGATGGTATTGCAGTGGAATTTATTAAAAAAGGGGGTGACTTTGTTGTTGACTGGTTGGTGAGGATATTCAATATA
>NC_092238.1:50028543-50103934 GCF_036320965.1 Panulirus ornatus | reverse complement strand
TGAGTTTGAATGGAGAAAAACTGGAGGAAGTGAAGTGTTTTAGATATCTGGGAGTGGATCTGGCAGCGGATGGAACCATGGAAGCGGAAATGGTTGAAAGGGTGGGGGAGGGGGCGAAAATTTTGGCGGCCTTCAAGAATGTGTGGAAGTCGAGAACATTATCTCGGAAAGCAAAAATGGGTAAGTTTGAAGGAATAGTGGTTACAACAATGTTGTATGGTTGCGAGGCGTGGGCTATGGATAGAGTTGTGCGCAGGAGGATGGATGTGCTGGAAATGAGATGTTTGAGGACAATGTGTGGTGTGAGGTGGTTTGATCGAGTGAGTAACGTAAGGGTAAGAGAGATGTGTGGAAACAAAAAGAGCGTGGTTGAGAGAGCAGAAAAGGGTGTTTTGAAGTGGTTTGGGCACATGGAGAGAATGAGTGAGAAAGATTGACCAAGAGGATATATGTGTCGGAGGTGGAGGGAACGAGAAGAGGGAGACCAAATTGGAGGTGGAAAGATGGAGTGAAAAAGATTTTGTGTGATCGGGGCCTGAACATATAGGAGGGTAAAAGGAGGGCAAGGAATAGAGTGAATTGCAGCGATGTGGTATACCGGGGTTGACGTGCTGTCAGTGGATTGAATCAAGGCAATTGAAGCGTCTGGGGTAAACCCTGGAAAGCTGTGTAGGTATGTATATTTGCGTGTGTGGACGTATGTATATACATGTGTATGGGGGGGGTTGGGCCATTTCTTTCGTCTGTTTCCTTGCGCTACCTCGCAAACGCGGGAGACAGCGACAAAGTATAATAAATAAATAAATAAATATATATATATATATATATATATATATATATATATATATATATATATATATATATATATATATATATATGTACATATGTATATATATATATATATATATATATATATATATATACATATATATATATATATATATATATATATATATATATATATATATATATATATATATATATATATATATATATATATATATATATATTTATTTATTTATTATACTTTGTCGCTGTATCCCGCGTTTGCGTTTTGTTTGTTTTTTTTTCTAAAAGAAGGAACAGAGGGGGCCATGTGAGGATATTCCAAAAAAGGCCCAGTCCTCTGTTCTTAACGCTACCTCCCTAACGCGGGAAATGGCTAATAGTTTAAAGGAAAGAAAATATATATATATATATATATATATATATATATATATATATATATATATATATATATATATATATATATATATATATATATATATATATGTATGACTCATGTTGAGGTGCCTGAGGATTGGCGGAATGCGTGCATAGTGCCATTGTACAAAGGCAAAGGGGATAAGAGTGAGTGCTCAAATTGCAGAGGTATAAGTTTGTTGAGTATTCCTGGTAAATTATATGGGAGGGTATTGATTGAGAGGGTGAAGGCATGTACAGAGCATCAGATTGGGGAAGAGCAGTGTGGTTTCAGAAGTGGTAGAGGATGTGTGGATCAGGTGTTTGCTTTGAAGAATGTATGTGAGAAATACTTAGAAAAGCAAATGGATTTGTATATAGCATTTATGGATCTGGAGAAGGCATATGATAGAGTTGATACAGATGCTATGTGGAAGGTATTAAGAATATATGGTGTGGGAGGCAAGTTGTTAGAAGCAGTGAAAAGGTTTTATCGAGGATGTAAGGCATGTGTACGTGTAGGAAGAGAGGAAAGTGATTGGTTCTCAGTGAATGTAGGTTTGCGGCAGGGGTGTGTGATGTCTCCATGGTTGTTTAATTTGTTTATGGTTGGGGTCGTTAGGGAGGTGAATACAAGAGTTTTGGAAAGAGGCGCAAGTATGAAGTCTGTTGTGGATGAGAGAGCTTGGGAAGTGAGTCAGTTGTTGTTCGCTGATGATACAGCGCTGGTGGCTGATTTATGAGAGAAACTGCAGAAGCTGGTGACTAAGTTTGGTAAAGTGTGTGAAAGAAGAAAGTTAAGAGTAAATGTGAATAAGAGCAAGGTTATTAGGTACAGTAGGGTTGAGGGTCAAGTAAATTGGGAGTTGAGTTTGAATGGAGAAAAACTGGAGGAAGTAAAGTGTTTTAGACATCTGGGAGTGGATCTGGCAGCGGATGGAACCTTGGAAGCGGAACTGGATAATAGGGTGGGGGAGGGGGCGAAAATTCTGGGAGCCTTCAAGAATGTTTGGAAGTCGAGAACATTATCTCGGAAAGCAAAAATGGGTATGTTTGAAGGAATAGTGTTTCCAACAATGTTGTATGGTTGCGAGGCCTGGACTATGGATAGAGTTGTGCGCAGGAGGATGGATGTGCTGGAAATGAGATGTTTGAGGACAATGTTTGGTGTGAGGTGGTTTGATCGAGTAAGTAACGTAAGGGTAAGAGAGATGTGTGGAAATAAAAAGAGCGTTGTTGAGAGAGCAGAAGAGGTTTTTTTGAAATGGTTTGGGCACATGGAGAGAATGAGTGAGGAAAGATTGACCAAGAGGATATATGTGTCGGAGGTAGAGGGAACGAGGAGAAGAGGGAGACCAAATTGGAGGTGGAAAGATGGAGTGAAAAAGATTTTGTGTGATCGGGGCCTGAACATGCAGGAGGGTGAAAGGAGGGCAAGGAATAGAGTGAATTGGAGCGATGTGGTATACCGGGGTTGACGTGCTGTCAGTAGATTGAATCAAGGCATGTAAAGCGTCTGGGGTAAACCATGGAAAGGTGTGTAGGTATGTATATTTGCGTGTGTGGACGTATGTATATACATGTGTATGTGGGTGGCTTGGGCCATTTCTTTCGTCTGTTTCCTTGCGCTACCTCGCAAACGCGGGACACAGCGACAAAGCAAAAAAAAATGTATATATATATATATATGTATATATATATATATATATATATATATATATATATATATATATATATTTTTTTTTTTTTTTTTTTTTTTTTATACTTTGTCGATGTCTCCCGCGTTTGCGAGGTATATATATATTTATATATATATTTATATATATGTATATATATATATATATATATATATATATATATATATATATATATATATATATATATATATATATATATATATATATATAAATATAGATATATATGATAGAGTTGATAGAGGTGCTCTGTGGAAGGTATTAAGAATATATGGTGTGGGAGGCAAGTTGTTAGAAGCAGTGAAAAGTTTTTATCGATGATGTAAGGCATGTGTACGTGTAGGAAGAGAGGAAAGTGATTGGTTGTCAGTGAATGTAGATTTACGGTATGGGTGTGTGATGTCTCCATTGTTGTTTAATTTGTTTATGGATGCGGTTGTTAGGGAGGTGAATTGAAGAGTTTTGGTAAGAGGGGCAAGTATGCAGTCCATTGTGGATGAGAGAGCTTGGGAAGTGAGTCAGTTGTTTTTCGCTGATGATACAACTTTGGTGGCTGATTCATGTGAGAAACTGCAGAAGCTCGTGACTGATTTTGGTAAAGTGTGTGAAAGAAGAAAGTTAAGAGTAAGTGTGAATAAGAGCAAGGTTATTAGGCAGAATAGAGTTGAGGGTCAAGTCAATTGGGAGGTAAGTTTAAATGGAGAAAAAATTTAAGAAGTAAAGTGTTGTAGATATCTGGAAGTGGATCTGTCATCGGATGGAACTATGGAAGCGGAAGTGAATTATTGGGTGGGGGAGGGGTCGAAAATCCTGGGAGCCTTGAAGAATCTGTGGAAGTCGAGAACATTATCTCGGAAAGCAAAAATGGGTATGTTTGAAGGAATAGTGGTTCCAACAATGTTGTATGGTTGCTAGGCTTGGGGTATGGATAGAGTTGTGCCCAGGAGGGTGGATGTGCTGGAAATGAGATGTTTGAGGACAGTATGTGGTGTGAGGTGGTTTGATCGAGTAAGTAATATAAGGGTAAGAGAGACGGTTGGAAATAAGAAGAGCGTGGTAGAGAGAGCAGAAGAGTGCGTTTTGAAATGGTTTGGGCACATGGAGAGAATGAGTGAGGAAAGATTGACCAAGAGGATATATGTGTCGGGGGTGGAGGGAACGAGGAGAAGTGGGAGACCAAATTGGAGATTGAAAGATAGATTGAAAAAGATTTTGAGTGATCGGGGCCTGAACATGCAGGAGGGTGAAAGGCGGGCAAGGAATAGAGTTAATTGGATCGATGTGGTATACCGGGGTCGACGTGCTCTCAATGGATTGAATCAGGGCATATGAAGCGTTTGGGGTAAATTATGGAAAGTTCTGTGGGGCCTGGATGTGGAAAGGGAGCTGTGGTTTCAGGCGTTATTGCATGACAGCTAGAGACTGAGTGTGAACGAATGGGGCCTTTGTTGTCTTTTCCTAGCGCTACCTCGCACACATGAGGGGGGAGGGGGTTGTTATTCCATGTGTGGCGAGGTGGCGATGTGAATGAATAAAGACAGATAGTGTGAACACTGTGCAAATGTATATATATGTATATATCTGTGTGTGTAAATACATGTGTACAGTGAGATGTATGGGTATGTATATTTGCGTGTGGTGACGTGTATGTATATACATGTGTATGGGGGTGGGTTGGGCCATTTCTTTCGTCTGATTCCTTGCACTACCTCGCAAACGCGGGAGACAGCGACAAAGCAAAATAAATTAAAGATATATATATATATATATATATATATATATATATATATATATATATATATATATATATATATATTTTTTTTTTTATTTTTTCCAAAAAAGAAGGAACAGAGAAGGGGGCCAGGTGAGGATATTCCCCCAAAGGCCCAGTCCTCTGTTCTTAACGTTACCTCGCTAATGCGGGAAATGACGAATAGTTTGAAAAAAAAAGAAAAAAAATCTATATATATATATATATTTATATATATATATATATATATATATATATATATATATATATATATATATATATATATATATATATATATATATATATATATATACATATATATATATATATATATATATATATATATATATATATATATATATATATATATATATATATATATATATATATATATATATATATATTGGGAAGTGAGTCAGTTGTTGTTCGCTGATGATACAGTGCTGGTGGCTGATTCATGTGAGAAACTGCAGAAGCTGGTGACTGAGTTTGGAAAAGTGTGTGGAAGAAGAAAGTTAAGAGTAAATGTGAATAAGAGCAAGGTTATTAGGTACAGTAGGGTTGAGGGTCAAGTCAATTGGGAGGTGAGTTTGAATGGAGAAAAACTGGAGGAAGTGAAGTGTTTTAGATATCTGGGAGTGGATCTGTCAGCGGATGGAACCATGGAAGCGGAAGTGGATCATAGGGTGGGGGAGGGGGCGAAAATCTTGGGAGCCTTGAAAAATGTGTGGAAGTCGAGAACATTATCTCGGAAAGCAAAAATGGGTATGTTTGAAGGAATAGTGGTTCCAACAATGTTGTATGGTTGCGAGGCGTGGGCTATGGATAGAGTTGTGCGCAGGAGGATGGATGTGCTGGAAATGAGATGTTTGAGGACAATGTGTGGTGTGAGGTGGTTTGATCGAGTAAGTAACGTAAGGGTAAGAGAGATGTGTGGAAATAAAAAGAGCGTGGTTGAGAGAGCAGAAGAGGGTGTTTTGAAGTGGTTTGGGCACATGGAGAGAATGAGTGAGGAAAGATTGACCAAGAGGATATATGTGTCGGAGGTGGAGGGAACGAGGAGAAGAGGGAGACCAAATTGGAGGTGGAAAGATGGAGTGAAAAAGATTTTGTGTGATCAGGGGCCTGAACATGCAGGAGGGTGAAAGGAGGGCAAGGAATAGAGTGAATTGGAGTCGATGTGGTATACAGGGGTTGACGTGCTGTCAGTGGATTGAAGCAAGGCATGTGAAGCGTCTGGGGTAAACCATGGAAAGCTGTGTAGGTATGTATATTTGCGTGTGGACGTGTGTATGTACATGTGTATGGGGGGGGGGGTTGGGCCATTTCTTTCGTCTGTTTCCTTGCGCTACCTCGCAAACGCGGGAGACAGCGACAAAGTATAAAAAAAAAAAAAAAAAAAAAATATATATATATATATATATATATATATATATATATATATATATATATATATATATATATATATATGTATATATATATATATATATATATATATATATATATATATATATATATATATATATATATATATATATATATATATATATATATATATATATATATATATATGTGTCAAAGATGGTAAGGAGGTGAGGCCAATACAGATTTGGGGATAGGATACATAGGTGATTGTTAATGGTTATATACCTGAAAAGAAGAGAAATGATGTATCATCAACTTTTATGCAAGGTAACAGGTTTTAGGTATTGGTGTTTTGAATATCATAGTTGGTAATGTTGCTTTTGTAGGCATAATTGGGAGGCATGGGGCATGAATGAAAAATGGTGAACTGTTTGTTGAGTTGTGTGATAGGAAAAAAGCAGGGATAACGTGATTAGAAAAGAGGAACACACATAGATATACGTGGACGAATGGAACGGATGGTAGTCAGCAATTACTGGATTATCATATACTAATTGAAAGGCATGCAAAAGAGAAACTCTTGGACGCTTTTTTGCAAAGGAGATCAGGCGGTGGGATTTCTGAGCTCCAAAAAAGCCAGAAGTGAAAGTAACAAGATAAAGAGGAAGGCCGCGTTGGAGGTGGAAAAATGAAGACAAAAATTATTTGGGGTGTCATGGGCTGAGCATGCAGGAGGATGTAAGGCGTACTCGGAATAATCGGATTAGAGCTATATGGAATACAGGAGGCGATGCGCTGTCAATGGGCTCAGCCAGAACATATGAAATGGTCGGGAGAGAACACAGAGAGGTCTCTGGGGCTTGGCTGTTGATAGATGGCTCTTATTTCGGTACATCGTACATGATCGTGGCAGTATCTTGCAACGTGTTGAATGACATGCAAGTTTAAAGAATTGCAACGTATGACGACTTAACCCGGGGACATCCAGTAATACTCCCATCAGTCAATGGTATCCCTCTGACAACCATTATATAAGCATTCACTTCGCTTAGGAGATGGAATTTCTGGGATATAAACATGATGACTAGGAATTTTTCTGTTAACTAGGTATGGTATCCCATAGATACAGTTTCCGCTAACAGAAGCACCTTTACGAAGAACCTCTCAATGGTTTAATGATAAAATGAAAGAAGAAAATGAACAACTAATACAGCTATACAGTATGATGTCAGGTCATAACTCGTATGCAGTATGTCCTTCCGTAACACTCATATCCAGGTAATATAATGGAAAGATTTTCCGGAATATTATTAAACAGTAAAGCCCGGCTCTAGCATATCATCCGGGGAAAAGCAATATCCCAAATTAAATTCAGTTTAACCTATGGATTAATTCATTGGTTGAGTGTACAGATGACACACCTTGAAACTGTAATTTGTTGAAAATTATACTCTTCCTTATATTTCCGATGACAAACTCCTGAAGAATAAATGATATCCGATTCAGCTGAGTTTATCATCAGATGTGACAGTAAGGAGAGAGACACTCAGGATATTGCCACGACGTAAGAAAGGAAATACGAACACTGGGAGGAAGGAGTCTCGTATGAGAGTATCAGGACAGGCCAGTCGTGTCCGCTCCAGTGAGCAGGGTTTATTGACATCTTATGAGACTTTACCGAAACAGAATCATAACACGGTATTTACTACCACTGGGACTTCGGCCTGAATGACGTTGCCTTCACTCCACATGTGAGATATCAACGTAAGTCTCCTAATGTTATTTGGGAAGGGAAGTCTCTGAGGATGGACAAGGTCACCAAATAACTAGCCGATGAGGTCATAACTCATGAGTACGATGGTAAATGATCATGAAGTAACGAATACGACCATGTTATTGACAGTGAGTCAAAATGCGTTCTTAGTATTTCCTGACGGAGCTGGAAAAGGTTAATAGGAAATAGAGGGGAAGAAATAATCAGAAGGAAAAAGGCAAGGGAAATGGGACTGAATGACTATGATTTTTTTCCCAGTACTGTTATGAATTCTTAAGAAGAAATGATCGTGCAATTGTACTGAGTCTTCAATTGCTTGGGGAACAAAAGAGAAGTCGTGTTGCCTTCCCTTGATGGTACGAAAGATGTGAATAGATGCAAACATTTCCGAAAGTTATGAAATGTTTTTAGCTGAATCATGGTAAATATAAGGATTTCTCAGAGGGAGTAGGAGTAAAAATTATTTTCCAAGTTAGCTCGCACTAAAGAGAAAGACGTTCTTTTCCAAACTAACTTTTGTTCGTATTATATACAACGCTTGAAATAACAATACCAGTATTATGTTTACAATTTCAGTAAGAAGTAATTAGTTTATTTCATCAGCATCAATGTATATTTTGCAACATATCTTAGTATAATTCGACAGCTTTTACTTGCAGGAAAATGTAATGAAATCCTATGAAACTAAATGAGAAAATGACAAGATATCAGTGAGTGTCGTCCCTTTGACTTCAGGACTTTAATATTTGTGACTTTTAATATTTGTGATATTAAAAGCCAAGGATATATACCGAAAATGTTCCTTAAATCATACAATCGATTCATCACAAAAAAATCACCTTATCATCATATTGTTTTGCACTGCCACCTATAACGGCAGCGGACCATTTGCTGCACGAATGACTGGCATCATAAAAGTCTATATACAGAAACTAACGAATAAGAAATATATTTTCATTTATATATATATATATATATATATATATATATATATATATATATATATATATATATATATATATATATATATATATATATATATATATATATATATATATAAATAAAAATATATGGATCTGGCAGTGGATGGAACCATGGAAGCGGGAGTGAATCATAGGGAGGGGGAGGCCTGGATGTGGAAAGGGAGCTGTCGTTTCGTTGCATTATTACATGACATCTAGATATTGAGTGTGAACGAATGGGGCCTTTGTTGTCTTCCTAGCGCTACCTCGCACACATGAGTGGGAGAGGGGTTGTTAATTCATGTGTGGCAAGGTGGCGATGGATATGAATAAAGGCAGACAGTATAAATCATGTATATGTGTATATATGTATATGTTTGTGTGTGTATATATATGTATACGTTGAGATGTATAGGTATGTATATTTACGTGTGTGGAGGTGTATGTATATACATGTGTATGTGGGTGGGTTTGGCCATTCTTTCGTCTGTTTCCTTGCGCTACCACTCTAATGTGGGAGACAGTGACAAAGCAAAATAAATAAATAAATATATATATATATATATATATATATATATATATATATATATATATATATATATATATATATATATATATATATTTTTTTTTTTTTTTCAAACTATTCGCCATTTCCCGCGTTAGCGAGGTAGCGTTAAGAACTGAGGACTGGGCCATTGAGGGAATATCCTCACCTGGCCCCCTTCTCTGTTCCTTCTTTTGGAAAATTAAAAAAAATTGAGAGGGTATATATATATATATATATATATATATATATATATATATATATATATATATATATATATATATATATATATATATATATATATATATATATATATATATATATATACATATATATATATATATATATATATATTTTTTTTTTTATACTTTGTCGCTGTCTCCCGCGTTTGCGAGGTAGCGCAAGGAAACAGACGAAAGAAATGGCCCAACCCCCCCACATACACATGTATATACATACGTCCACACACGCAAATATAAACACCTACACAGCTTTCCATGGTTTACCCCAGACGCTTCACATGCCTTGATTCAATCCACTGACAGCACGTCAGCCCCGGTATACCAATTCGCTCCAATTCACTCTATTCCCTGCCCTCCTTTCACCCTCCTGCATGTTCAGGCCCCGATCATACAAAATCTTTTTCACTCCATCTTTCCACCTCCAATTTGGTCTCCCTCTTCTCCTTGTTCCCTCCACCTCCGACACATATATCCTCTTGGTCAATCTTTCCTCACTCATCCTCTCCATGTGCCCAAACCACTTCAAAACACCCTCTTCTGCTCTCTCAACCACGCTCTTTTTATTTCCACACATCTCTCTTACCCTTACGTTACTCACTCGATCAAACCACCTCACACCACACATTGTCCTCAAACATCTCATCTCCAGCACATCCATCCTCCTGCGCACAACTCTATCCATAGTCCACGCCTCGCAACCATACAACATTGTTGGAAACACTATTCCTTCAAACATACCCATTTTTGCTTTCCGAGATAATGTTCTCGACTTCCACACATTCTTCAAGGCCCCCAGAATTTTCGCCCCCTCCCCCACCCTATGATCCACTTCCGCATCCATGGTTCCATCCGCTGCCAGATCCACTCCCAGATATCTAAAACACTTCACTTCCTCCAGTTTTTCTCCATTCAAACTCATCTCCCAATTGACTTGACCCTCAACCCTACTGTACCTAATAACCTTGCTCTTATTCACATTTACTCTTAGCTTTCTTCTTCCACACACTTTACCAAACTCAGTCACCAGCTTCTGCAGTTTCTCACATGAATCAGCCACCAGCGCTGTGTCATCAGCGAACAACAACTGACTCACTTCCCAAGCTCTCTCATCCCCAACAGATTTCATACTTGCCCCTCTTTCCAAAACTCTTGCATTTACCTCCCTAACAACCCCATCCATAAACAAATTAAACAACCATGGAGACATCACACACCCCTGCCGCAAACCTACATTCACTGAGAACCAATCACTTTCCTCTCTTCCTACACGTACACATGCCTTACATCCTCTATAAAAACTTTTCACTGCTTCTAACAACTTTCCTTCCACACCATATATTCTTAATACCTTCCACAGAGCATCTCTATCAACTCTATCATATGCCTTCTCCAGATCCATAAATGCTACATACAAATCCATTTGCTTTTCTAAGTATTTCTCACATACATTCTTCAAAGCAAACACCTGATCCACACATCCTCTACCACTTCTGAAACCACACTGCTCTTCCCCAATCTGATGCTCTGTACATGCCTTCACCCTCTCAATCAATACCCTCCCATATAATTTACCAGGAATACTCAACAAACTTATACCTCTGTAATTTGAGCACTCACTCTTATCCCCTTTGCCTTTGTACAATGGCACTATGCACGCATTCCGCCAATCCTCAGGCACCTCACCATGAGTCATACATACATTAAATAACCTTACCAACCAGTCAACAATACAGTCACCCCCTTTTTTAATAAATTCCACTGCAATACCATGCAAACCTGCTGCCTTGCCGGCTTTCATCTTCCGGAAAGCTTTCACTACCTCTTCTCTGTTATATATATATATATATATATATATATATATATATATATATATATATATATATATATATATATATATATATATATATATATATATATATATACCTCTGCGCCAAGGAGCAAGGACATGGTCACACCCATCGACAACGGTAACCTCCAGAAGACCGATTTCGACGATGAAGGCCTGCACTGTGGCTGAGAGATTGACTTGGGGAGGCAGAAGTGATATTGTGACAGTGATTGTGTCAGCGTCGCGTCGCCTCGCCGCAGTGTATCGAGGCAGACTTCCCCAGAACTTTTAAAGGGGAAGTAATGTTTATAGTTGTGTTAATGGAGTGATAGTTTTCATGCATGGTGTTTTTGACAAGAAAATAGTGAAGTTGGAGAAAAATGTAGCTTAGACATTGAAGCTTATTGATACAGTGGTGAAATTGATGAGAACTGCTATTGACGTTTGTGTGAATAAATTGTACATTTCCTTTTCCATAGCCAGAGGTTGAACCATTATGTGACATTCTTTTTTTTCATTCATTTCAATCTAAAAGTTTGTTTTCTAAATTGTTTATTACATTTTTTCATATGTATATATGTGTGTGTGTGTGTGTGTGTGTGTATGTGCGTGTGTGTGTGTATGTGTGTGTGTGTATATGTATATATATATGTATATTATCCCTGGGGATAGGGGTGAAAGAATACTTCCCACGTATTCCTCGCGTGTCGTAGAAAGCGACTAGAGGGGACGGGAGCGGGGGGCCGGAAATCCTCCCCTCCTTGTATTAACTTTCTAAAATGGGAAACAGAAGAAGGAGTCGCGCGGGGAGTGCTCATCCTCCTCGAAGGCTCAGAGTGGGGTGCCTAAATGTGTGTGGATGTAACCAAGATGTGAAAAAAGGAGAGATAGGTAGTATGTTTGAGGAAAGGAACCTGGATGTTTTGGCTCTGAGTGAAACGAAGCTCAAGGGTAAAGGGGAAGAGTGGTTTGGAAATGTCTGGGGAGTGAAGTCAGGGGTTAGTGAGAGGACAAGAGCAAGGGAAGGAGTAGCAATACTCCTGAAACAGGAGTTGTGGGAGTATGTGATAGAATGTAAGAAAGTAAATTCTCGATTAATATGGGTAAAATTGAAAGTTGATGGAGAGAGGTGGGTGATTATTGGTGCATATGCACCTGGGCATGAGAAGAAAGATCATGAGAGGCAAGTGTTTTGGGAGCAGCTGAATGAGTGTGTTAGCGGTTTTGATGCACGAGACCGGGTTATAGTGATGGGTGATTTGAACGCAAAGGTGAGTAATGTGGCAGTTGAGGGAATAATTGGTATGCATGGGGTGTTCAGTGTTGTAAATGGAAATGGTGAAGAGCTTGTAGATTTATGTGCTGAAAAAGGACTGATGATTGGGAATACCTGGTTTAAAAAGCGAGATATACATAAGTATACTTATGTAAGTAGGAGAGATGGCCAGAGAGCGTTATTGGATTACGTGTTAATTGACAGGCGTGCGAAAGAGAGACTTTTGGATGTTAATGTGCTGAGAGGTGCAACTGGAGGGATGTCTGATCACTATCTTGTGGAGGCTAAGGTGAAAATTAGTATGGGTTTTCAGAAAAGAGGAGTGAATGTTGGGGTGAAGAAGGTGGTGAGAGTGAGTGAGCTTGGGAAGGAGACCTGTGTGGGGAAGTACCAGGAGAGACTGTGTACAGAATGGAAAAAGGTGAGAACAATGGAAGTAAGGGGAGTGGGGGAGGAATGGGATGTATTTAGGGAATCAGTGATGGATTGCGCAAAAGATGCTTGTGGCATGAGAAGAGTGGGAGGTGGGCTGTTTAGAAAGGGTAGTGAGTGGTGGGATGAAGAAGTAAGAGTATTAGTGAAAGAGAAGAGAGAGGCATTTGGACGATTTTTGCAGGGAAAAAATGCAATTGAGTGGGAGAAGTATAAAAGAAAGAGACAGGAGGTCAAGAGAAAGGTGCAAGAGGTGAAAAAAAGGGCAAATGAGAGTTGGGGTGAGAGACTATCAGTAAATTTTAGGGAGAATAAAAAGATGTTCTGGAAGGAGGTAAATAGGGTGCGTAAGACAAGGGAGCAAATGGGAACTTCAGTGAAGGGCGTAAATGGGGAGGTGATAACAAGTAGCGGTGATGTGAGAAGGAGATGGAATGAGTATTTTGAAGGTTTGTTGAATGTGTCTGATGACAGAGTGGCAGATATAGGGTGTTTGGGTCGAGGTGGTGTGCAAAGTGAGAGGGTTAGGGAAAATGATTTGGTAAACAGAGAAGAGGTAGTAAAAGCTTTGCGGAAGATGAAAGCCGGCAAGTCAGCAGGTTTGGATGGTATTGCAGTGGAATTTATTAAAAAGGGGGGTGACTGTATTGTTGACTGGTTGGTAAGGTTATTTAATGTATGTATGACTCATGGTGAGGTGCCTGAGGATTGGCGGAATGCGTGCATAGTGCCATTGTACAAAGGCAAAGGGGATAAGAGTGAGTGCTCAAATTACAGAGGTATAAGTTTGTTGAGTATTCCTGGTAAATTATATGGGAGGGTATTGATTGAGAGGGTGAAGGCATGTACAGAGCATCAGATTGGGGAAGAGCAGTGCGGTTTCAGAAGTGGTAGAGGATGTGTGGATCAGGTGTTTGCTTTGAAGAATGTATGTGAGAAATACTTAGAAAAGCAAATGGATTTGTATGTAGCATTTATGGATCTGGAGAAGGCATATGATAGAGTTGATAGAGATGCTCTGTGGAAGGTATTAAGAATATATGGTGTGGGAGGCAAGTTGTTAGAAGCAGTGAAAAGTTTTTATCGAGGATGTAAGGCATGTGTACGTGTAGGAAGAGAGGAAAGTGATTGGTTCTCAGTGAATGTAGGTTTGCGGCAGGGGTGTGTGATGTCTCCATGGTTGTTTAATTTGTTTATGGATGGGGTTGTTAGGGAGGTAAATGCAAGAGTCCTGGAAAGAGGGGCAAGTATGAAGTCTGTTGGGGATGAGAGAGCTTGGGAAGTGAGTCAGTTGTTGTTCGCTGATGATACAGCGCTGGTGGCTGATTCATGTGAGAAACTGCAGAAGCTGGTGACTGAGTTTGGTAAAGTGTGTGGAAGAAGAAAGTTAAGAGTAAATGTGAATAAGAGCAAGGTTATTAGGTACAGTAGGGGTGAGGGTGAAGTCAATTGGGAGGTGAGTTTGAATGGTGAGAGGCTGGAGGAAGTGAAGTGTTTTAGATATCTGGGAGTGGATCTGTCAGCGGATGGAACCATGGAAGCGGAAGTGGATCATAGGGTGGGGGAGGGGGCGAAAATTTTGGGAGCCTTGAAAAATGTGTGGAAGTCGAGAACATTATCTCGGAAAGCAAAAATGGGTATGTTTGATGGAATAGTGGTTCCAACAATGTTGTATGGTTGCGAGGCGTGGGCTATGGATAGAGATGTGCGCAGGAGGATGGATGTGCTGGAAATGAGATGTTTGAGGACAATGTGTGGTGTGAGGTGGTTTGATCGAGTAAGTAACGTAAGGGTAAGAGAGATGTGTGGAAATAAAAAGAGCGTGGTTGAGAGAGCAGAAGAAGGTGTTTTGAAATGGTTTGGGCACATGGAGAGAATGAGTGAGGAAAGATTGACCAAGAGGATATATGTGTCGGAGGTGGAGGGAACGAGGAGAAGAGGGAGACCAAATTGGAGGTGGAAAGATGGAGTGAAAAAGATTTTGTGTGATCGGGGCCTGAACATGCAGGAGGGTGAAAGGAGGGCAAGGAATAGAGTGAATTGGAGCGATGTGGTATACAGGGGTTGACGTGCTGTCAGTGGATTGAATCAAGGCATGTGAAGCGTCTGGGGTAAACCATGGAAGGCTGTGTAGGTATGTATATTTGCGTGTGTGGACGTATGTACATGTGTATGGGGGGGGGGGGGCCATTTCTTTCGTCTGTTTCCTTGCGCTACCTCGCAAACGCGGGAGACAGCGACAAAGTATGAAAAAAAAAAAAAAAAAATATATATATATATATATATATATATATATATATATATATATATATATATATATATATATATATATATATATATATATATATATATATATTCATATATATATATATATACATATATATATATTTATTTATTTATTTTGCTTTGTCACTGTCTCCCACATTAGAGTGGTAGCGCAAGGAAACAGACGAAAGAATGGCCAAACCCACCCACATACACATGTATATACATACACCTCCACACACGCAAATATACATACCTATACATCTCAACGTATACATATATATACATATATATGTATACATATATATATATATACATATATATACACACACAGACATATACATATATACACATATACATGATTTATACTGTCTGCCTTTATTCATATCCATCGCCACCTTGCCACACATGAATTAAGAACCCCCCTCCCACTCATGTGTGCGAGGTAGCGCTAGGAAGACAACAAAGGCCCCATTCGTTCACACTCAATCTCTAGATGTCATGTAATAATGCAACGAAACGACAGCTCCCTTTCCACATCCAGGCCTCCCCCTCCCTATGATTCACTTCCGCTTCCATGGTTCCATCCGCTGCCAGATCCACTCCCAGATATCTAAAACACTTTACTTCCTCCAGTTTTTCTCCAGTCAAATTTACCTCCCAGTTGACTTGACCCTCAACCCTACTGTACCTAATAACCTTGCTCTTATTCACATTTACTCTTAACTTTCTTCTTTCACACACTTTACCAAACTCAGTCACTAGCTTCTGCAGTTTCTTACATGAATCAGCCACCAGAGCTGTATCATCATCGAACAACAACTGACTCACTTCCCGAGCTCTCTCATCCACAACAGACTGCATACTTGCCCCTCTTTACAAAACTCTTGCATTCACCTCCCTAACAACCCCATCCATAAACAAATTAAACGACCATGGAGACATCACACACCCCTGCCGCAAACCTACATTCACTAAGAACCAATCACTTTCCTCTCTTCCTACAAGTACACATACCTAACATCCTCGATAAAAACTTTTCACTGCTTCTAACAACTTGCCTCCAACACCATATATTCTTAAAACCTTCCACAGAGGATCTCTATCAACTCTATCATATGCCTTCTCCAGACTCATAAATGCTACATACAAATCCATTTGGTTTTCTAAGTATTTCTCACATATATCTTCAAAGCAAACACCTGATCCACACATCCTCTACCACTTCTGAAATCACACTGCTCTTCCCCAATATGATGCTCTCTACACGCCTTCACCCTCTCAATCAATACCCTCCCATATAATTTACCAGGAATACTCAACAAACTTATACCTCTGTAATTTGAGCACTCACTCTTATCCCCTTTGCCTTTGTACAATGGCACTATGCAAGCATTCCGCCAATCCTCAGGCACCTCACCATGAATCATACATACATTGAATAACCTTACCAACCAGTCAACAATACAGTCACCCCCTTTTTTAATAAATTCCACTGCAATACCATGCAACCCTGCTGCTTTGCCGGCTTTCATCTTCCGTAAAGCTTTTACAACCTCTTCTCTATTTACCAAATCATTTTCCCTAACCCTCTCACTTTACACACCACCTCGACCAAAACACCCTATATCTGCCATTCTATCATCAAACACATTCAACAAACCTTCAAAATACTCACTCCATCTCCTTCTCACCTCACCACTACTTGTTATCTCCTCCCCATTAGCCCTCTTCCCTGAAGTTCCCATTGCTCCCTTGTCTTACGCACTTTATTTACTTCCTTCCAAAGCATCTTTTTATTCTCCCTGAATTTTAATGATACTCTCTCATATATATATGTATATATATATATATATATATATATATATATATATATATAAATATATATATATATATATATATATATATATATATATATATATATATATATATATATATATATATATATATATATATATATATATATATAAATATATATGTATATGTACATATATATATATATATATATATATATATATATATATATATATATATATATATATATATATATATATATATATATATATATATATATATATATATATATATATATACATATATATATATTTATATATATATATATATATATATATATATATATATATATATATATATATATATATATATATATATATATATATATATATATATATATATATATATATATATATATATATATATATATATAAGTGTTTTAGATATCTGGGAGTGGATCTGGCGGCGGATGGAACCATGGAAGCGGAAGTGGATCATAGGGTGGGGGAGGGGGCGAAAATTCTGGGAGCCTTGAAAAAGGTGTGGAAGTCGAGAACATTATCTCGGAAAGCAAAAATGTGTATGTTTGAAGGAATAGTGGTTCCAACAATGTTGTATGGTTGCGAGGCGTGGGCTATGGATAGAGTTGTGCGCAGGAGGATGGATGTGCTGGAAATGAGATGTTTGAGGACAATGTGTGGTGTGAGGTGGTTTGATCGAGTAAGTAACGTAAGGGTAAGAGAGATATGTGGAAATAAAAAGAGCGTGGTTGAGAGAGTAGAAGAGGGTGTTTTGAAATGGTTCGGGCACATGGAGAGAATGAGTGAGGAAAGATTGACCAAGGGAATATATGTGACGGAGGTGGAGGGAACGAGGAGAAGAGGGAGACCAAATTGGAGGTGGAAAGATGGAGTGAAAAAGATTTTGTGTGATCGGGGCCTGAGCATGCAGGAGGGTGAAAGGAGGGCAAGGAATAGAGTGAATTGGAGCGATGTGGTATACCGGGGTTGACGTGCTGTCAGTGGATTGAATCAAGGCATGTGAAGCGTCTGGGGTAAACCATGGAAAGCTGTAGGTATGTATATTTGCGTGTGTGGACGTATGTATATACATGTGTATGGGGGTGGGTTGGGCCATTTCTTTCGTCTGTTTCCTTGCGCTACCTCGCAAACGCGGGAGACAGCGACAAAGCAAAAAAAAAAAAGAAAAAAATATAAATATATGTATATATATATATATATATATATATATATATATATATATATATATATATATATATATATATATATATATATATAGATAGACAGATAGATAGATAGATATATATAGATATCATCCCAGTACTACGGAAATATCACTGAATCTTCTATTAACAGATACAAAAAGAATTATAATCTTAGTGTTAGTGAAGGTCTATTAAAATTGGATATCTTTATTGTTGATAAGATATGTAAACAACTGACCTTCTTATCCAAAAAATAAGTTTATGATAAGCTCGTTGTCTGTCTTGGACAATCGCATGTTTACCAAATGGCGTCCTAGCTACGTCTCTTTGTTGTATATCAAGTGACTGTTATGTTTCTCTCTTGTGTCTTCCCTGATGATGTAGCTATTACACGAAAGTACATTTGGAAACTTATCGTGTTTCATTTCCCCCGTGGTCTCTTAGGCTAGAAACAATCCACTCCATGAATCTTAACTTTCTAAAAAGGGAAACAGAAAGAGTCACTAGGGGAGTGCTTATCCTCCTCGAAGGCTCAAATTAGGATGTTGAAAGCTGTGTGGATATAACCAGAATGAGGAAAAAGGAGGATAGGTAGTGTGCTTGAGTAAAGGAACCCTGATGTTTTGGCTCTGAGTGAAACGAAGCTCAAGGGTAAAGGCGAGAGTGGTTTAGGAATGTTATGGGAGTAAAGTCATGGGTTGGCAAGAGGACAAGAGCAAAGGAATGAGAAGCACTACCCCTGAAACAGGAGTTGTGGGATTATGTGATAGGGTTGTAAGAAAGTAAACTCTAGATTGATATGGTTAAAACTGAAAGTGGATGCTGAGAGATGGGTGATTGATGGGGCTATGCACCTTGCCATGCGAAGAAAGACCATGAGAGGCAAGTGATTTGTTAGCAGCTGAGTGAGTGTGTTAGCAGTTTTGATACACGAAACCGGGTTATAGTGATGGGTGATTTGAATGTAAACGTGCGTAATTTGGCAGTTGAGGGAATAATTGATGTACATGGGGTGTTCAGTGTTATAAATGGAAATTGGGAAGAGCTTGTAGATTTGTGTGCTGAAACAGGATGATTGGGAATACCTGGTTTTAAAAGAGAAATATGCATAATTATATGCATGTAAGTAGATGAATGGGCCAAGGAGCGTTATTGGATTACGTGTTAATTGATAGCCCCGTGAAAGAGAGACTTTTGGATGTTAATTTGTTGAGAGGTGCAACATGAGGGATTTCTGATTATTATCTTCTAGAGGCAAAGGCGATGATTTGTAAAGGCTTTTCAGAAAAGAAGAGAGAATGTTGGGGTGAAAAGAGTGGTGAGAGTAAGTGAGCATGAGAAGGACACATGTGTGAGGAAGTACCAGGAGAGACTGAGTGCAGAATGGAAAAAGGTAAAAGCAAAGGACGTGTGGGGAGTGGGGGAGGAATGGGATGTATTTAGGGAAGTATTGATGGCCTGCGCAAAATTTATTAAAAAAGGGATGACTGTGTTGTTGACTGGTTGGTGAGGATATTTAATGTACTCATGGCTCATGGTGAAGTGCCTGAGGATTGGCGGGATGCATGCATAGTGCCATTGTACGAAGGCAAGTGGATAAAGGTGAGTGTTGAAATTACAGAGGAATAAGTTTGTTGAGTATTCCTGGGAAATTATATGGTAGGGTATTGATTGACAGGGTGAAGGAATGTACAGAGCATCAAATTGGGGAAGAGCATTTTGGTTTCAGAAGTGGTAGCGGATGTGTGGATCAGGTGTATGCCTTGAAGAATGTATGTGAGAAATACTTAGAAAAGAAATGGATTTGTATGTAGCATTTATGTATCTGGAGAAGGCATATGATTGAGTTGATGGAGGTTTTCTGTGGAAGGTATGAAGTATATATGGTGTGGGTGGCAAGTTGCTGGAAGCAGTAAAAAGTATTTTTCGGGGATGTAAGGCACGTGCACGAGAAGGAAGAGAGGAAAGTGATTCGTTCTCGATGAAAATCGGTTTACGGCAGTGATGCATGATGTTTCCATGGTTCTTTAATTTGTTTATGGATGGGGTTGTTAGGGAGGCGAATGAATGAGTTTTGGAGAAAGCAGTCTGTTGTGGATGAGAGGGCTTGTGGAGTGAGTCAGTTGTTCTTCGCTGATAGTACAGCGATGGTGGTTGATTCAGGTGAGAAACTGCAGGAGCTGGTGCCTGAGTTTGGTAAAGTGTGTCAAAGAAGAAAACAGAGATTTAATGTGAATAAAAGCAAGGTTATTAGGTACAGTAGGGTTGAGGAACAAGTCAATTGGGAGGTAGGTTTGAATGGAGAAAAACTGGAGGATGTTAAGTGTTTTAGATATATGGGAGTGGACTTGGGAGCTGATGGAACCATGGAAGTTCAAGTGAATCACACGGTGGGTGAGGGGGCGAAGATTCTAGGAGCGTTGAATTATGTATGGATGGCGGGAACTTTATCTAGCAAAGCAAAAATGGGTATGTTTGAAGGAATAGTGGTTCCAACAATGTTGTCTGGTTGCGAAGCGTGGGCTGTAGATAGGGTTGTGTGGAGGAGTGTGGATGTCTTGGAAATGAGATGTTTAAAGGTAATATGTTGTGTTAGGTGGTTTGATCGAGTAAGTAATGAAAGGGTAAGAGATATGTGTGGTAATCAATTGAGTGTGGTGGAGAGAGCAGAAGAGGGAGTTTTGAAATGGTTTAGTCACATGTTGTGAATGAGTAACGAAAGATTGATAAAGAGGATATATATGTAAGAGGTGGAGGGAACGAGATGTGGGAGACCAAATTGGAGGTGAAAAGATAGAGAGAAAAAGATTTTGAGCGATCGGGGCCTCAACATGCAGGAGGGCGAAGGTTGTGCAAGGAACAGAGTGAACTAGAACAATATGGTATACCGGGGTCACCGTGTTGTCAATGGATCGAACTATGTAAAGCGTCTGGGGTAAACAATGAGACTAGAGACTTATTGTGAACGAATGTGGCCTTTGCTGTCTTTTCCTAGCACTACCTCGCGCGAATGTGGGGGGGGGGGGGGGGTTGTCATTTCATGTGTGGCCGGGTGGTGATAAGAATGAATAAAGGTAGCAAGTATGAATTATGTACATGTGTATAGAGATAGATAGGTAGGTAGATCAATAGGTAGATAGGTAGGTAGATGGAGAGATATAGATATGATGATCACAATTTTCCGTGATGATAGTATGAAGGTGAAATCGCACTTCAGTAGGAGACCATATAATTCTATAGTATATAACGGAGAGGTGTTATTGGGACCGTCATTAATTGAGCAAGCGTGACCACAAAAATGCAATCGCAAAACATTTTCATGAAAATTGTCACCCCTCTGATGATTATGCTACACAGTCATTAAATCTGTCTTAATTGTTGATGCCAAGAACTTTGATTTGTCCCCAGCCAATTTTAATGCCCATCTTTGCATTAACCAAGTCATTTTGAGAGAGCTGACAAAACACGAAAACATAAAAAAATTCCTCAAGAAAAACCCAGCTATCTAGGTCAACCCCTGCCACGTGACCCGCCTTAATCACTCTCCCTTACAACAATTATGGCCAGACAAAGCAGAAGCGCTAGGTCTGTAAGGAGTGGTGTTGGACGGTGTGAATCTGGTATGATGATGTTGGGATTTAAATAACTTTGTTAAATACTGGCACCTGATGAGGTGGAATGTCTCCACGAAATATGTGTCACACGTATAGAAAAACTACATTTTAGATATAATTGTATGATCTCCGTCTGCTTATGGTTGTATCGCAAGTTTTTTTCTTTCATTTAATCAGTTGGGTAGGGAACAAAGAATCCTACCAGAAAGGGACGGAAGAGAAGGGTTGCAAACTCTTCCACCCTTGTTATTTTTCAATTTCTGAGAATTGAAATAGAAAAAAAGAAGAAAAAGGAGTATTGCTCCTCTTCCTCGAATGCTTGGATTGGTGTGTCTGAATGTGTGTGGATGTAACCCAGATGAGAAGAAAGGAGAGATAGATAGTATGTCGGAGAAAAGAAACCTGGATGTTCTTGCTGTGAGCGAGGGAAAAACTCGTAGTACTACCGCTGAAGTAGAAGTTTTGGGAGATTGTAAAAGAGTGTCAAGAAGTGAGCGCCTAGCTGATGAGGCTGAAAATGAAAGTTGATTACGAGAGAATGGTGATTATTAGTCTTATACACCTGGCCATGCGACACACCTGGCCATGCGAACAAAAAGCTCATAAGAGACAAGTGTTTTGGGAGTAGCGAGGCGAGTGTGTCAGCAGCTTTGATGGAAGACCGGGTATTAGAGATGCGAGATTCAAATGAGGGATGATTACTGTGGCAATTCAAGGTATACTTGAGAGACATAAGATATTAAGTAATGTGGTTGGAAATGGTGAGCATCTTGTGGAGTTATGTGCTGGAAAAAACTATTCTGGTGATTAGAAAGACCTGGTTAAAAAAGAGGAACATAGGCAAGTATATGTATCTGAGTAGGAGAAATGGTTAGTGGGCATTACTGGATTAAATGATAATTGATGAGCGCGTAAAAGAGAGACTTCTGGGTATGAGCCACACCATTCTCCATGACTCTCTCACTTCTCATACCACCCCGACCCAAGCACCTTACATCCCACCCTTTCATCAAACACGTTCAACAGTCCCTCAAAACACTCACCACATTTCCTCATTTCATTACTTCCTGTTACCCTTTCCACATTTGCCCCCTTCGTTGATGCTCCCATTTTTGTTATCTTTTTTTTTTTTTTTTGCATACTACTGGCCTCCTTCCAGAATATCTCATTTTCCTTAAGAAAAACTAATACTCGCTCACCCCAACTCTCATTTGCCCTCTTTTTCAACCTCTGTGCCTTACATCATTACAACCTGCCGCTTTATCTTATATGTCTTTCAATCGTTTGCATTCCTTCCACAGAAGCATCGCCTATATACCTCTATCTATTATTCTCTTTTCCATACTTGTTCGCCGTTTCTCGCTGTAGCCGCGTTTGTTCACATCCTTCTAGCAGTCACATGCAATGCACTGAAACCACAGTACCTTATCCACATCCAGGCCCCACAGACCTTTCCATGGTTTAATCAGTCGCTTCATATACCCTGGTTCAGTCCACTGATAGCATGTCAACCCCAGTATACCACATCATTCTAATTCACTCCATCCCGTGCAAACCTTTCACCTCTTACAACTTCAGGCCGCTATCACTCATAATCATTTTCGCTCCATCCTTTCATCTCCAGCTCTGTCTCTTCCTTCTCCTTGTCTTCAAATTCTGACAAATATATCCACTTTGTCTATCTCCTCACTCATTCTTTCCATATGTACAACTACCCATTTTTCATGACAAAACGTGTCTCTTACCTTTTTATCATTTACTCGATCAAACTACCATACACCACATATTGTTTTCATACATTTTATTTCCAGTACATCCGCCCTCCTCCGTACATCTGCTTCTATAGCCCATGCCTCGCATCCATACATCTTTGGCAGTACTTTATCTTCAAACATACTCATATTTGCCCTCCGAGATATAGACCCCTCTTTCCATAAATTCTTCAGTGCATCCAGAACCTTCGCCTCTTCACCTACCTTTTGCCCTCACTTCCGTTTCCTGAATCGATGGGATCAGGGGATACTGTTACACATCGCATTTTTCCTATCATTAAGATTCTATCATGTGTCATTGAGTCACCAAAAAGAAGAGTAAAAAAATGAACGTCTCAGGATAAGTAACCCTCACTATGATCACGTCCTCTGTAGGGCTAGTCACACCTGTCTGGAGTCTCTAACAGTCACTTAAAGACCCTCGAGCACGATGCTAGAGGTAAAAGTGTTATAGGGAAAGCTAGGGTAAACCTGGTGTGCTGTGAAGTCACGCTCAGGCACTTGTCTTTGGAAGAAATGTTGAAAAAACTCCGACTCGTAAATATTGTTACCACAGTCAATATCATTCAAATGCAAGACATTTGTAATGTGGTAAGACAATCCATTCTTAAGCTGTTTTTCCAGAGAGTGCAGCCTCATGAAATGAAAACCCCATGAGATGGTGGCGACATCAAAGTCCATGGTTACAGTTCGCATGTTAACAACTACTAAGGATGTGCCTCCATCAACCATAAGACTGGTGGTTATGCCTTGAGACTGGTGGTTAAGCCTTGACACTGGTGGTTAAGAAATCGTTGAGATTCGCTCCAAAAGCAGTGCCGAGCTTCCCACAAGTGTTCTCTTTTGCAATGTTGTCAAGGCAGCTAATGTTCATAGTAGGTGGAGACTCTCATGTCCAAGATACTGCTAGAGAGATAAGGTTTATCAGCCTGGTGAGCATCATTACTCATATATGAAGTTACCCGGGAGACATAATGGATACGTTAACTGGATGATGTACGATGGGTCTGAGAAACGAATGCATGACAAGGGTCATGGTGAGCGTGAGACTGCGAACCTCAAGCTGTACCAAAGAAGTGTACATGAAATTTCCAGTTCATCTGTCGGTGGGGACGTCACCATCCAAATAACCTCTATTATCCCAGGGTACGTCTTAACCTGGCTTGGATAACAGCACGAAAAAAGTGGAATAGAGTCATGAAACATTACTAATCCTTACCTCAACTATACTATCTAATTCATATGCTGACTGCCACATTGTTTGATGTTCAGGTGATACACGGGAGGAAGCAACAAATAGGTTCTGATATACATGACCTGACACTACTATTCCATTGCTTAACGACCAAGCCTCGTAACGCGGCGTCACTGTCTGACGGGTTCACCGTATTCACAGGCCGCCCTTTAACAGATTTTAGTCATGACAAGCGTGTTCCCCTACACGGCTATATCCCGCATTGTCATGAGTAGGGCAATATGACGTATATTCTAGGACTGGACCAGCAATATTCTTTTTTACCACTAACACCAGAAATCAGCCATAGCGCCGCTTGGATGTAACTTGACCATTGACGAGCCATTTGCCCCACTTTCACCAGGTAAACAGATAACCATGCGACCTGCCCAACTGATCGCTTGGTCTCAATAGTGATAAAGGTAATCAGCCCGATTGCCTTATTCATTAGGTCTATTTATTGGTTGCAAAACGCTCAAAGGGTTAGTCAGCCCATGAGGTCAATTCCACTGCTTTGAGATCCGTATAGACTCCTATATTCTTTGGTATGCAAACCGATAACACACGGCTCATGGAAATAACAATTCCTTAAGTCTAGCCATTCAGGTGATGTCTATGGTTGACCCTTAAGTTGCAAACTGTTAAGTTATATCCCCTCTTTACCAATAGATGTTTTACTTATCCATTATATCCTATTCAGTTTTCTTTGAGAATGATATGTCCAGTGTACATGTATTGTTTTGGGGGTCTCAATATTATATGGTGATATAAGAAAGAGACAGGAGGTCAAGAGAAAGGTGCAAGAGGTGAAAAAAAGGGCAAATGAGAGTTGGGGTGAGAGAGTATCATTAAATTTTAGGGAGAATAAAAAGATGTTCTGGAAGGAGGTAAATAAAGTGCGTAAGACAAGGGAGCAAATGGGAACTTCAGTGAAGCGCGAAAATGGGGAGGTGATAACAAGTAGTGGTGATGTGAGAAGGAGATGGAGTGAGTATTTTGAAGGTTTGTTGAATGTGTTTGATGATAAAGTGGCAGATATAGGGTGTTTTGGTCGAGGTGGTGTGCAAAGTGAGAGGGTTAGGGAAAATGATTTGGTAAACAGAGAAGAGGTAGTGAAAGCTTTGCGGAAGATGAAAGCCGGCAAGGCAGCAGGTTTGGATGGTATTGCAGTGGAATTTATTAAAAAAAGGTTGTGACTGTATTGTTGACTGGTTGGTAAGGTTATTTAATGTATGTATGACTCATGGTGAGGTGCCTGAGGATTGGCGGAATGCGTGCATAGTGCCATTGTACAAAGGCAAAGGGGATAAGAGTGAGTGCTCAAATTACAGAGGTATAAGTTTGTTGAGTATTCCTGGTAAATTATATGGGAGGGTATTGATTGAGAGGGTGAAGGCATGTACAGAGCATCAGATTGGGGAAGAGCAGTGTGGTTTCAGAAGTGGTAGAGGATGTGTGGATCAGGTGTTTGCTTTTAAGAATGTATGTGAGAAATACTTAGAAAAGCAAATGGATTTGTATGTAGCATTTATGGATCTGGAGAAGGCATATGATAGAGTTGATAGAGATGCTCTGTGGAAGGTATTAAGAATATATGGTGTGGGAGGCAAGTTGTTAGAAGCAGTGAAAAGTTTTTATCGAGGATGTAAGGCATGTGTACGTGTAGGAAGAGAGGAAAGTGATTGGTTCTCAGTGAATGTAGGTTTGCGGCAGGGGTGTGTGATGTCTCCATGGTTGTTTAATTTGTTTATGGATGGGGTTGTTAGGGAGGTAAATGCAAGAGTTTTGGAAAGAGGGGCAAGTATGAAGTCTGTTGGGGATGAGAGAGCTTGGGAAGTGAGTCAGTTGTTGTTCGCTGATGATACAGCGCTGGTGGCTGATTCATGTGAGAAACTGCAGAAGCTGGTGACTGAGTTTGGTAAAGTGTGTGGAAGAAGAAAGTTAAGAGTAAATGTGAATAAGAGCAAGGTTATTAGGTACAGTAGGGTTGAGGGTCAAGTCAAGTGGGAGGTGAGTTTTAATGGAGAAAAACTGGAGGAAGTGAAGTGTTTTAGATATCTGGGAGTGGATCTGTCAGCGGATGGAACCATGGAAGCGGAAGTGGATCATAGGGTGGGGGAGGGGGCGAAAATTCTGGGGGCCTTGAAGAATGTGTGGAAGTCGAGAACATTATCTCGGAAAGCAAAAATGGGTATGTTTGAAGGAATAGTTGTTCCAACAATGTTGTATGGTTGCGAGGCGTGGGCTATGGATAGAGTTGTGCGCAGGAGGATGGATGTGCCGGAAATGAGATGTTTGAGGACAATGTGTGGTGTGAGGTGGTTTGATCGAGTGAGTAACGTAAGGGTAAGAGAGATGTGTGGAAATAAAAAGAGCGTGGTTGAGAGAGCAGAAGAGGGTGTTTTGAAGTGGTTTGTGCACATGGAGAGAATGAGTGAGGAAAGATTGACCAAGAGGATATATGTGTCGGAGGTGGAGGGAACGAGGAGAAGAGGGAGACCAAATTGGAGGTGGAAAGATGGAGTGAAAAAGATTTTGTGTGATCGGGGCCTGAACATGCAGGAGGGTGAAAGGAGGGCAAGGAATTGAGTGAATTGGAGTCATGTGGTATGCCGGGGTTGACGTGCTGTCAGTGGATTGAATCAAGGCATGTGAAGCGTCTGGAGTAAATCATGGAAAGTTGTGTAGGTATGTATATTTGCGTGTGTGGACGTATGTATATACATGTGTATGGCGGGGGGTTGGGCCATTTCTTTCGTCTGTTTCCTTGCGCTACCTCGCAAACGCGGGAGACAGCGACAAAGTATAATAAAAATAAAATAATAATAAGACATTTTGTTTATTTGAGTGTAAACTAATCAATAGTATATATTTTCAATATCATTACAAATTATCGAAGGACAAAACATATGTAAGAGACAAGAGAAAATGATATGAGGAATTTGTATAGAAACTGGAAGAAGGCCGAGGTCAAGCCTCTCTCTCACAGAATGGCCATAGAAGAAGGATGTGATACAAAGCTGTTAGTAAATGTATAAAGTAATATGTACATATCTCAGTCACTTCAAACCCTTATGTTATATAAATGAGGCCAGTAATTTTGCCAAAAAGATGTTAAGTAAAGTAATATATAGAGAGAGCTATGTATCATGTATAAATTGAATAATTTTTGTTACGAGAGAGCCAAGTTTATTTGTGTTATTATGAATATGCGTTCATAAATTTTCATCTATGTTTGGTATTTGTAGGAAATTTGGTAACAAGAAGGAAAAGTAGGTATATGATTACTGCCGTCAGCTGTCAGGAGATGTTAGCCAGATGGTAAAGGAATCTGTGTCTAGCCCAAATTTCTCTTCTAACAGAAACTGTTATCTCAAAGTTATTTGTTTTCTTGGACCTATGGGCTGATTAAACACCCTTTAATGTAAGGGGTGGAGACATAACGTAACATGGGCGCCCGTCCGGAATTTTGAACTGTGAAACTTGCTGTCCTGGATTTTGAACTGTGAAAAATGCCGTCAGGGATTTTGAACTGTGAAACCTGCCGCCAAGGAGTTGAAATTGTGTGTATGTAATTCAAGCTGACCGAAGTGTTGTAGTTAGTACTGTACTGTGCTCTCTTGAAATATATGAAGAAGATTTCTCTAAATAAGTAAGTGTTTATAATTGTAGATATAGTGCCTTTAATCGTGGCAGATAACTTTAAGAACTTTATTGAAACCCAGGATATACGTTTTCTGTACAAGTGTAGTAAAGATGAATTGAACCAGGTGACATGCAGAAAGAACTAATTGATCAGTTGGTGTCGTTATCAATATTGAAGGAACCTCAAGATGTTGAGAGTGAAGAAATTGCAATGGAAAAATTAAGATTAGAATTTGAGCCTACGAAAATACAAATAGAGGTAGAAAAGCGGAAAATACAGGCAGAAACACAAAAAGAGAGAATCCAGGCTAAAACAATTAGGAATAGAAGAAAAGACAGGTTCAAGAAGAAGAATTGGAGATAAAGATGATAGAGTAAGTTACCTGAATTTATAGAAAAAGAAGCTGAGGACTTCTTTATTCAGTTTGAAAAACTTGCAACTATTAAAGAATGGGATGAAATTGACTGGGCTATGTTAGTGCAGAGTAAATTTAAGGGTAAGGGTAGAGAGGCATATGCATGTCTTAGTTTAATGGAATCAGTAGATAATAAGGCTGTTCAGGAAGCAGTGTTGAAAACTGTGGAATTGGATGCAGAAGCATACAGGAGAAGGTTTAGGGACATCAAGAATATTAGCGGACGAACACATCTGGAGATGGCTAAGAAATGTGGAATGACATTTGATAGGTGGTGTAAGTCTGAAAAAGTGCAGACAATGGAAGAACAGAGACAACTAATCCTGTTGGAACAGCTCAAAAGTGGCTTACAACCTGAAATATATTATGAAATATGCAAGAGGAGAGTGAAAAATTTGACGGAAGCAGCCAGGATGGCTGACCAGTTACAATCTGCACACAAATAAGTAAGAAAAAAATAACACGGAGACAAAGTATGATATATATATATATATATATATATATATATATATATATATATATATATATATATATATATATATATATACATATATATATATATATATATATATATATATATATATATACATATACTTTTTTTTTTTTTTTTGCTTTGTCGCTGTCTCCCGCGTTTGCGAGGTAGCGCAAGGAAACAGACGAAAGAAATGGCCCAACCCACCCCCCATACACATGTATATACATACGTCCACACACGCAAATATACATACCTACACAGCTTTCCATGGTTCACCCCAGACACTTCACATGCCCTGATTCAATCCACTGACAGCAAATCAACCTCGGTATACCACATCGATCCAATTCACTCTATTCCTTGCCCTCCTTTCACCCTCCTGCATGTTCAGGCCCCGATCACACAAAATCTTTTTCACTTCATCTTTCCACCTCCAATTTGGTCTCCCACTTCTCCTCGTTCCCTCCACCTCCGACACATATATCCTCTTGGCCAAACTTTCCTCACTCATTCTCTCCATGTGCCCAAACCATTTCAAAAAACCCTCTTCTCCTCTCTCAACCACGCTCTTTTTATTTCCACACATCTCTCTTACCATTACATTACTTACTCGATCAAACCACCTCACACTACACATTGTCCTCAAACATCTCATTTCCAGCACATCCATCCTCCTGCGCACAACTCTATCCATAGCCCACGCCTCGCAACAATACAACATTGTTGGAACCACTATTACTTCAAACATACCCATTTTTGCTTTCCGAGATAATGTTCTCGACTTCCACACATTCTTCAAGGCTCCCAGGACTTTCGCACCCTCCCCCACCCTATGATCCACTTCCGCTTTCATGGTTCCATCCGCTGCCAGAACCACTCCCAGATATCTAAAACACTTCACTTCCTCCAGTTTTTCTCCAGTCAAACTTACCTCCCAATTGACTTGACCCTCAACCCTAATGTACCTAATTATCTTGCTCTTATTCACATTTACTATTTACTTTCTTCTTTCACACACTTTACCAAACTCAGTCACCAGCTTCTGCAGTTTCTCACATGAATCAGCCAACAGCGCTGCATCATCAGCGAACAACAACTGACTCACTTCCCAAGCTCTCTCATCCCCAACAAACTTCATACTTGCCCCTCTTTCCAAAACTCTTGCATTTACCTCCCTAACAACCCCATCCATAAACAAATTAAACAACCATGGAGACATCACACACCCCTGCGGCAAACCTACATTCACTGAGAACCAATCACTTTCCTCTCTTCCTACACGTACACATGCCTTACATCCTCGATAAAAACTTTTCACTGCTTCTAACAACTTGCCTCCCACACCATATATTCTTAATACCTTCCACAGAGCATCTCTATCAACTCTATCATATGCCTTCTCCAGATCCATAAATGCTACATACAAATCCATTTGCTTTTCTAAGTATTTCTCACATACATTCTTAAAAGCAAACACCTGATCCACACATCCTCTACCACTTCTGAAACCACACTGCTCTTCCCCAATCTGATGCTCTGTACATCCCTTCACCCTCTCAATCAATACCCTCCCATATAATTTACCAGGAATACTCAACAAACTTATACCTCTGTAATTTGAGAACTCACTCTTATCCCCTTTGCCTTTGTACAATGGCACTATGCACGCATTCCTCAGGCACCTCACCATGAGTCATTTTTTTTTTTTTTTTTTGCTTTGTCGCTGTCTCCCGCGTTTGCGAGGTAGGGCAAGGAAACAAACGAAAGAAATGGCCCAACCCACCCCCATACACATGTATATACATACGTCCACACACGCAAATATAAATACCTACACAGCTTTCCATGGTTTACCCCAGACGCTTCACATGCCTTGATTCAATCCACTGACAGCACGTCAACCCCGGTATACCACATCGCTCCAATTCACTCTATTCCTTGCCCTCCTTTCACCCTCCTGCATGTTCAGGCCCCGATCACACAAAATCTTTTTCACTCTATCTTTCCACCTCCAATTTGGTCTCCCTCTTCTCCTCGTTCCCTACACCTCCGACACATATATCCTCTTGGTCAATCTTTCCTCACTCATTCTCTCCATGTGGCCAAACCATTTCAAAACACCCTCTTCTGCTCTCTCAACCACGCTCTTTTTATTTCCACACATCTCTCTTACCCTTACGTCACTTACTCGCTCAAACCACCTCACACCACACATTGTCCTCAAACATCTCATTTCCAGCACATCCATCCTCCTGCGCACAACTCTATCCATAGTCCACGCCTCGCAACCATACAACATTGTTGGAACCACTATTCCTTCAAACATACCCATTTTTGCTTTCCGAGATAATGTTCTCGACTTCCACACATTCTTTAAGGCTCCCAGAATTTTCGCCCCCTACCCCACCCTATGATCCACTTCCGCTTCCATGTTTCCATCCGCTGCCAGATCCACTCCCAGATATCTAAAACACTTCACTTCCTCCAGTTTTTCTCCATTCAAACTCACCTCCCAATTGACTTGACCCACAACCCTACTGTACCTAATAACCTTGCTCTTATTCACATTTACTCTTAAGTTTCTTCTTCCACACACTTTACCAAACTCAGTCACCAGCTTCTGCAGTTTCTCACATGAATCAGCCACCAGCGCTGTATCATCAGCGAACAACAACTGACTCACTTCCCAAGCTCTCTCATCCCCAACAGACTTCATACTTGCCCCTCTTTACAAAACTCTTGCATTCACCTCCCTAACAACCCCATCCATAAACAAATTAAACAACCATGGAGACATCACACACCCCTGCCGCAAACCTACATTCACTGAGAACCAATCACTTTCCTCTCTTCCTACACGTACACATGCCTTACATCCTCGACAAAAACTTTTCACTGCTTCTAACAACTTGCCTCCCACACCATATATTCTTAATACCTTCCACAGAGCATCCCTATCAACTCTGTCATATGCCTTCTCCAGATCCATAAATGCTACATACCATGAGTCATACATACATTAAATAACCTTAACAACCAGTCAACAATACAGTCACCCCTTTTTTAATATATTCCACTGCAATACCATCCAAACCTGCTGCCTTGCCGGCTTTCATCTTCCGCAAAGCTTTTACTACCTCTTCTCTGTTTACCAAATCATTTTCCCTAACCCTCTCACTTTGCACACCACCTCGACCAAAACACCCTATATCTGCCACTCTATCATCAAACATATTCAACAAACCTTCAAAATACTCACTCCATCTCCTTCTCACATCACCACTACTTGTTATCACCTCCCCATTTGCGCCATTCACTGAAGTTCCCATTTGCTCCCTTGTCTTACGCACTTTATTTACCTCCTTCCAGAACATCTTTTTATTCTCCCTAAAATCTAACGATACTCTCTCACCTCAACTCTCATTTGCCCTTTTTTTTTCACCTCTTGCACCTTTCTCTTGACCTCCTGTCTCTTTCTTTTATACATCTCCCACTCAATTGCATTTTTTCCCTGCAAAAATCGTCCAAAGGCCTCTCTCTTCTCTTTCACTAATAATCTTACTTCTTCATCCCACCCCTCACTACCCTTTCTAATCAACCCACCTCCCACTCTTCTCATGCCACAAGCATGTTTTGCGCAATCCATCACTGATTCCCTAAATACATCCCAATCCTCCCCCACTCCCCTTACTTCCATTGTTCTCACCTTTTTCCATTCTGTACTCAGTCTCTCCTGGTACTTCCTCACACAAGTCTCCTTCCCAAGCTCACTTACTCTCACCACCCTCTTCACGCCAACAATAGTGATGGGTGATTTGAATGCAAAGGTGAGTAATGTGGCAGTTGAGGGAATAATTGGTATACGTGGGGTGTTCAGTGTTGTAAATGGAAATGGTGAAAAGCTTGTAGATTTATGTGCTGAAAAAGGACTGGTGATTGGGAATACCTGGTTTAAAAAGCGAGATATACATAAGTATACTTATGTAAGTAGGAGAGATGGCCAGAGAGCGTTATTGGATTACGTGTTAATTGACAGGCGCGCGAAAGAGAGACTTTTGGATGTTAATGTGCTGAGAGGTGCAACTGGAGGGATGTCTGATCATTATCTTGTGGAGGCTAAGGTGAAGATTTGTATGGGTTTTCAGAAAAGAAGAGTGAATATATATATATATATATATATATATATATATTGGAAAGAATCACAATTTTGCGCGTGATCAAGATATTCCTATGAGTCCACGGGGAAAATGAAACACGAAAAGTTGCCAAGTGCACTTTCGTGTAATAATCACATCATCAGGACGCCATTTGGTAAACATGTTTACCAAATATATATATATATATATATATATATATATATATATATATATATATATATATATATATATATATATATATATATATATATATATATATATATATATATATATAGCATTTTATTAAAAAACTTGGGAAAAACATTTGTATTTAATGAGAGAAGTGTTTAGTAGGTTGGACAAAGCAAATTTAACTGTAGGCCTTGTAAAGAGTGAGTTTGCTAGAGCGACTGTAGAATATCTAGTCTATGCTGTTGGTCAGGGATGTGTGAAACCAATCACTAATAAGGTGGAAAGTAATGTAAAATTCCAGCACCAACAAATAAGAAAGAATTATTGAGATTTTTGGGCATGGCTGGATATTAACGTAGGTTTAGTAAGAAATTTTTAATCATTGCTTTACCAGTAACCAACTTATTGTCAAAGAAAGTCATATTTGTATTGAGTGATTAATGTGATGAAGCCTGAAACAGATACTTGTATGTACACCCATACTTTCTACTCCAAATTATGATAGACCATCTAAACTGTGTATAGATGCAAGTGATTTTGGGGTTGGCGGAGTCATGCTGGAGAAAGATGATATTGATTTTCCAATTTGTTATTTTCCAAAGAAGTTTCTGTCCCATCAGAAAAACTGCAGTACTATTGAAAAGAAAATATTAGCCTTGATTTTAAGTTTTAATGATTTTGATGTATATTTGAGCGTAGTAGGTAGCCCGATCCAAGTGTTTACGGATCAGAATCCCCTTGTAGTTTTGCATTAGATGAAAAAATTTAAACCAACGTTTAACAAGGTGGAGTCTTTTGATACAAGATTATAGTTTGATCATCAAGCATATAAGAGGAAAGGATAATGTTACAGCTGATGCATTGTCTCGTATACCAGTTAGTCATGAAACGACTAGTGGCTGACTCACGTCTGTTTTGGGAGAGGAATGTTACAGTTGTCTCCCCTATTTACCAATAAATGTTTCAATTATCCATCATATCCTATTCAGTTTTCTTTGAGGAATGACATATCCATATACATTATATTGTTTTTGGGTCTTATTATTGCATGTTAATATAAGAGATTTTGTTTATTAGAATGTCAACAAATTTAGAGTAAATATTTTCAATATCATTACAATATAAGGAAGTAGAAAAACATATGTAAGAGACAAGAAAAAGTGATATGAAGAATTTGTATAGAAACTGGAAGAAGGCCAAAGTCAAGCCTCTATCTCACAGAATTGCCATAGAATGATGTAATCTGTACACATCTCAGTCATTTCAAACCCTTATGTTATATAAATGAGATTGTAAATTTGCTAAACAGATGTTAAGTAAAGTAATATAGACAGATTTATGTATCAAATATAAATTGCATTATATGTGTTACGAGAGAGCCACGTTTATTTGTGCTATCATGAATACATTTTTACAAATTTTCATCTGTTTGGTATTTGTCCAACGTAACAGGAAGGAAAAGTAGGTACATCATTACGGTTGTTAGCTATCAGGAGATGTTAGCCAGATGGTAAGGGAATCTGTGTCTAACCAAATCTCTCTGTTAACAGAAGCTGCTATTTCAGATTTATCTGTTTTAATGGGCCTATGGGATGATTATACACCGTTTAATGTAAAGTATGGAGGCAGAACGTAACAAAACTAACTCGTCAATCTTGCTCGAGATGATTCCGCCATTGTTGGTGTTTTCCTGAGTCAAAGCTGCCAACTTAGGAATTATTGTGACCACACAGCTACACTCGACCTTACATAAGGTAGATGTTTCCCAGAAGGCATTTAAACTGTTCTTATGCATTTGCTCATCTATACTTCGAGGATTTGATCAACCTGCCCTCGTTTCCTTGCTTGAGGCTGACATTATCACATGCCTCAAGACTGAGGCTCCCATCTAACTCATCTGCTGGAAAATTTGAGGATGTACATGACTCGTCTCAGTCTTGACAAATCAACCGCCTAAGGGATGGGTATCATTGTACCCTGAAGAGTTTCGTTGTGACAATGTCTTGAATGTAAAGTGTAGGGAGATGTCCGTGGGGTTTCTCAGTATCTTGGAGAGCTAGAGTACTTGGTGACTGTCCTTGTACTGGTAACTGACTGTTAAGTTAGGTAAAGACCTGTGGAGCAAAGCGTGATCGGCTTGATGCCTCAGTCATATCGGGGGTGAGGGATTGATGGTTCTTAATAAGATCCCAAGTTTTGAAACAGGAAATAGTGTCGGAGATCAAGTATCCTTTTGATTTAGTCACATCCATAGAGGCAGCTAAGCTATTACCAAAAGCCTTTGACTTTCTCTTACTACGTGTGTCAAATATACAGCAAGGGTTAATGTTTAAAAAAAAAAAAAAACGCAACCACAACTGAGCTTGAAAAGAAGACAAAAAAGATAAGAGAAAAAGAAATGATGCAGTATAGTCAGCACAATATGACTTAACCACTCATGAACGTAAAACATCACAAGCTCCAACTGTGACAAGCGCGTTTTACCCCAGCAAAGTAAAGAAAGGTGTCTAATGAAGAAGGCACGAAAGTAATCCCAGCAGTGAGTAAAGTGTTAGGTGCACGGGCCTGGAAGAATGACTGTTAGCTGAGAGGCGTCATCTGTCAAGCGAGCTGGAAGTGACCAGACGTACCGAGCATGGTACACCTTCCCCAAAGTTGGAGATTAGACGGTTGGCAGCTGATTGCTGAGACAACATAACCTGTTAATACGACAGGTCAGCCGGCCTGAGATAGAAGGTGGGTTTAGCGGAATCAACAACATAGCAAAGCAATGGCGGTAACAGAAGCACGTGGAGTCGTGTAGCAGCACACACCGTTGCCTTTTGTGCAGTGATGAAGCAAAGCACACGAGACAGGAAGACATCGCCAGTCGTGAATGACTACAGCGATAACGGTCGGCCGTTAGCGAGGAAGAGCGTTGACTCATGGATGTGTGCTGCGCCCGCTGACCTGAAGACGGTAATGGCTAGCCAATAGCAGTGACTGGGGCCGTGTTTGGCCGTTAGCAGATGTAATGACCACCGAAGATTGTGAAAAACACTCTTCAACACAAAGCAAAACTTCAAACGCCGCTGCCACCAGTTTAACAGCTCTGCTCGTTCTGGACAGGAGCTAATGTACATATTGCAATTATTGTGCACTAATCAATCCCTTATGGAGCACATCTATGGTTTTAATTTAGACAAGCCAGTAGACTAAAATTAAAATGTATATGAGATTCTCCGATTAATTGGTAATACAATCTAATGTGTAAAATCTATTCGCGAAGAGGTCACGAAGTGCGGACTCTGGGATACATTTAAACGTGGATGCATTGCTCAGCGTGGAAGGATTTAGAAATACATACATGCGATATCTTGAATCAGTATATACATTTTGGAGCCACTAATAGAGGCCCAACCGTCTTAAGGATTTTCTCATCAAACACATCCAACATTTTTCTTTTCCTTGCGTTCAAAAACTCAAGATTCCCATCCATACAACACTTCTGGAAAATCATAATTCGAATATAATCATCCAAACGCTCCTTAGTGCATGCAGAACCTTAGCCCTAACTCTCAGTCCAAGGCTTCCTTCAGCCTACATAGTTCCATTTGCTGCCACGTCCACTCCATTTCTTCCGGGTCCTCTCCATTCAAGCTTCCACTCAGACCATCCTGTCTACCTTAAGTTTTAGTGTACCTCATTACCAGCATTTGCTCACACACTTTATAAACTCAGCTTCTGAAGTTCCTCTCTAGAATCTGCTACTAGAACCGCGTCATCTGGAAACAGCACTTGATTCACCTCTCACGCACTCCTCTATCGCCAGTACACTGTAGACTCTCGCCTCGCTCCAAGACCCATGCATATACCACCCTCATCATCTCGTTTTAAAACAGATTAAAGAGCATGTTGACATCGCACAGCCTTGACGCAGACTCACCTTTATCAGGATCAGGTCAACCTCCTCCTTTTGCACACCTACACATTCCTTACTTTTCCGGAAAGAGTTTCTTTCTGCATTAAGTAGCTTTCTTCCATACTTCATGTTCATCTTGCCTTCCATAAGGACGAGGATAATCAAGTCAACCCTGACATACTGTTTTTCGAAAATTATCAATGCCACATACAAATTCCTTTCATTTTCCACAGTTCTCACCTTAGTTCTTCAAATCAAACTTTTCTTTCGAGCATCCTCCATATCTCCTGAAACCACATCCGTCCTCTACAGCCACATGCTCAACGCACGCCAGTGTCACATAAAGCATTACTCTCCCTCCTAATTAACATGCCATTAACAATGTCGCTCCCATTTTTGAAATACTTAAACACAATCCTATTCACTTCTGTTGTTTAGTTGCACTTCGTCGCATGTGGAGCTTTCAAGACTTCCTCTCTTTTCGCCATAACATTCACCTTAACTTTTTCATGCGGCATGCGACCAAGTCCTAAACGCACCACGGCTCACAAGATACTCACTGTGTCTCTTTCTCACTTATTCTTTGCTCGTTAATCTCAAGTATTTTCATGTTTTCGTCACACTATTCACCGCCTTTTAAACCATTCGCTTTAAGATTCATCGATACTCTTGCACCCATCTCTTGTTTGCCCTTATTTTCAGCTCTATATCTGTCGTTTGACCTCCACCAACCTTCTCTTTCGCTTTTCTCAGTTACTTTTACTTCCTGCAGATACCGTCCCTACATTATCCTTTTCGCTTTCACTATCGAGTTGACCTTATGCCACCACTCACTACCCTTCCTCATACCTCCTCACCCATCATCCACATATCACGCATTTCTTCTGCTCATTTAAGCAGGCAGTGCTTTTAATCCCCTTCGCCTTCCCTAGTTTAACTTACTCGCTCCCTACGTCATTCTTCCCCAATTTCTCCGTGCAGCCAGGTCTTTTTTTCCAAATTCTCTAAAGTTTGCAACATCCTTGACACATCCGTCACATCTGTCTCCTTATGCCTCACAAAATTTTTCATGCTTGCCTTAAGCTAGAAATCATCAAACATTCCACATGCTGCCGTTCACAGTACAATAACCTTTGGTTGCACGTTTGTCAATCAGCAGTAATCAAATACCATCCATTGACCTCAAACTTTACTCACTCAGGTTTATTCATAAAGGAACCTTTTCTTTTTACCCATATATTCCCGACCACCAATCCTCTTTCAGCGCACAACTTGCGAAACTTGTTCCCATAGTCAAGCATGGGATCCCACGCCCTTCAATTTTTCCCTAAGTCACCACATCACCAACCCTCAGTACAGTATTTGGTCGCTAGTATCGAAGCTGTCAAAGAACTCATTCAGTGTTTCCCAGAATTACTCGTTTCATCTTCACTCTTCACTTCCAATTGCGTATGCACTGTTTCTCAACTATCAAATTTTCATTATAACACAACATACTTGAGCATACTTCCTAACTCTCTTTCACGCCGTCCCACAGCTTGATACTCATAAGAAGGGAGACCCATTGCTTTCTTCTGGTCATGTCACTGACTCGATAGTTGACATATCCAAGCCATTCTTCCCTCCCATTCCCTACAACATTGTTCAATTCAGAACCAAAATATCCAGGTTTCTCTCATTAAACTAGGCATCTGTGTATAACTTCTTTTCATCCTGGTTAAAAACCATGCACATTCAAACACCATAAGGACTCGTTCTTGAGTCCCTGTCTTTTCAAAATCAACATAAAAAGGGGGAGAGGTTCCAACTCCCTGCTCCTGCCCATGACATTCGCTTTATACGCCTTAATGGAGATGTGTGGACATTTCTCTCACTCCCGTATCCCAAAGGATAAAGGATATCTTTTTTTTTTTAGGAAAAAGAATCGCTTCAGTAATTTTTTTAAAGTGTTTCTCTCACACACACACACACACACACACACACACACACACACACACACACACATATATATATATATATATATATATATATATATATATATATATATATATATATATATATATATATATATATATATATATATATATATATATATATATATATATATATATATATATATATATATATATATATATATATATATATATATATATATATATATATATATATATATATATATATATATATATATATATATATATATATATATAAATATATATATATATATATATATATATATATATATATATATATATATATATATATATATATATATATATATATATATATATATATATATATATATATATTCTTTTTTTTTCTTTATTTTCCTTTCTCGCTTTCTCTCGCGTTACTGAGGTAGCGCAAGGAACCAGACGGAAGAATGGTCCAACCAACCCACATACACATATATATACATACACGTCCACAAAAGAAGATATACATAACTATACATCTCAACGTATTGATACGTATTCACACACAGACATATACATACATACACATGTATATAATTCATACTGTCTGCCTTTATTCATTCCCATCGCCAACCCGCCACACATGAAATAAACACCCCCTTAAACCTCATGTATGCGAGGTAGCGCTAGGAAAAGAAAACGAAGGCCACATTCGTTCACACTGAGTCTCTATCTGTCATGTAATAATGCATCAAAACCAAAGCTCCCTTTCCACATCCTGGTCCCACAGAACTTTCCATGGTTTACCCCAGACGCTTCACATGCCCTGGTTCACTCCACTGACAGCAAGTCGACCCAGGTATACCACATCTTCCCAATTCACTCTATTCCTTGAACACCTTTCACCCTCCTGCATGTTCAGGCCCCGATCACTCAAAATCTTTTTCAATCCATCTTTCCACCTCCAATTTGGTCTCCCACTTCTCCTTGTCCCCTCCACCTCTGACACATATATCCTCTTGGTCAATCTTTCCTCACTCATTCTCTCCATATGACCAAACCATTAAAAACACCCTTTTCTGCTCTCTCAGCCACACTCTTTTTATTTCCACACATCTCTCATACCCTATTATTACTTACTCGATCAAACCATTTCACAACACATATTGTCCTCAAGCATCTCATTTCCAGCATATCCACCCTCCTCCGCACGACTCTGTCTATAGCCCACGCCTCGCAACCATATAACATTGTCGGAACCACTATTTCTTCAAAAATAAACATTTTTGCTTTCCGAGATAATTTTCTTAACTTCCACACATTCTTCAACGCTCCCAGAACTTTCAGACCCTCCTCACCCTATGATTCACTTCCGATTCCATGGTTCCATCCGCTGCCAAATCCACTCCCAGATATCTAAAGCAATTCACTTCCTCCAGTTTTTCTGCATTTAAACTTACCTCCAACTTAACTTGTCCCTCAACCCTACTGTACCTAATAACCTTGCTCTTATTCACATTTACTCTTAACTTTCTTCTTTCACACACTTTACCAAACTCAGTCACCAGCTTCAACAGTTTCTCACATGAATCAGCCACCAGCGCTGTATCATCAGCGAACAACAACTGACTCACTTCCCAAGCTCTCTCATCCACAACAGACTGCATACTTGCCACTCTTTCCAAAACCCTTGCATTCACATCCCTAACAACCCAATCCATAAACAAATTAAACAACCATGGAGACATCACACACCCCTACCACAAACCTACATTCGCTGAGAACCAATCACTTTCCTATCTCCCTCGTTCCAGAACATCTTTTTATTCTCCCTAAATTTTAATGATATCCTCTCACCCCAACTCTCATTTGCCTTCTTTTTCACCTTTTGCACCTTTCTCTTGACCTCCTGCCTCTTTCTTTTATATATCTCCAACTCATTTTTTCCATTTTTTCCCTGCAAAAATCGTCCAAATGCCTCTCTCTTATCTTTCACTAATAATGTTACTTCTTCATCCCACCACTCACTACCCATTCTAATCAACCCACCTCCCACGCTTCTCATGCCACAAGCATCTTTTGCGCAAGCCATCACTGCTTCCCTAAATACATCCCATTCCTCCCCCACTCCCCTTACCTCCTTGTATATATATATATATATATATATATATATATATATATATATATATATATATATATATATATATATATATATATATATATATATATATATATATATATATATATATATATATATATATATATATATATATATATATATATATATATATATATATATATATATATATATATTTTCTTTTTTTTTTTTTATACTTTGTCGCTGTCTCCCGCGTTTGCGAGGTAGCGCAAGGAAACAGACGAAAGAAATGGCCCAACCCCCCCCATACACATGTACATACACACGTCCAAACACGCAAATATACATACCTACACAGCTTTCCATGGTTTACCCCAGACGCTTCACATGCCTTGATTCAATCCACTGACAGCACGTCAACCCTTGTATACCACATCGCTCCAATTCACTCTATTCCTTGCCCTCCTTTCACCCTCCTGCATGTTCAGGCCCCGATCACACAAAATCCTTTTCACTCCATCTTTCCACCTCCAATTTGGTCTCCCTCTTCTCCTCGTTCCCTCCACCTCCGACACATATATCCTCTTGGTCAATCTTTCCTCACTCATTCTCTCCATGTGCCCAAACCATTTCAAAACACCCTCTTCTGCTCTCTCAACCACGCTCTTTTTATTTCCACACATCTCTCTTACCCTTACGTTACTTACTCGATCAAACCACCTCACACCACACATTGTCCTCAAACATCTCATTTCCAGCACATCCATCCTCCTGCGCACAACTCTATCCACAGCCCACGCCTCGCAACCATACAACATTGTTGGAACTACTATTCCTTCAAACATACCCATTTTTGCTTTCCGGGATAATGTTCTCGACTTCCACACATTTTTCAAGGCTCCCAAAATTTTCGCCCCCTCCCCCACCCTATGATCCACTTCCGCTTCCATGGTTCCATCCGCTGACAGATCCACTCCCAGATATCTAAAACACTTCACTTCCTCCAGCCTCTCACCATTCAAACTCACCTCCCAATTGACTTGACCCTCAACCCTACTGTACCTAATAACCTTGCTCTTATTGACATTTACTCTTAACTTTCTTCTTCCACACACTTTACCAAACTCCGTCACCAGCTTCTGCAGTTTCTCACATGAATCCGCCACCAGCGCTGTATCATCAGCGAACAACAACTGACTCACTTCCCAAGCTCTCTCATCCCCAACAGACTTCATACTTGCCCCTCTTTCCAAAACTCTTGCATTTACCTCCCTAACAACCCCATCCATAAACAAATTAAACAACCATGGAGACATCACACACCCCTGCCGCAAACCTACATTCACTGAGAACCAATCACTTTCCTCTCTTCCTACACGTACACATGCCTTACATCCTCGATAAAAACTTTTCACTGCTTCTAACAACTTGCCTCCCACACCATATATTCTTAATACCTTCCACAGAGCATCTCTATCAACTCTATCATATGCCTTCTCCAGATCCATAAATGCTACATACAAATCCATTTGCTTTTCTAAGTATTTCTCACATACATTCTTCAAAGCAAACACCTGATCCACACATCCTCTACCACTTCTGAAACCATACTGCTCTTCTCCAATCTGATGCTCTGTACATGCCTTCACCCTCTCAATCAATACCCTCCCATATAATTTACCAGGAATACTCAACAAACTTATACCTCTGTAATTTGAGCACTCACTCTTATCCCCTTTGCCTTTGTACAATGGCACTATGCAAGCATTCCGCCAATCCTCAGGCACCTCACCATGAGTCATACATACATTAAATAACCTTACCAACCAGTCAACAATACAGTCACCCCCTTTTTTAATAAATTCCACTGCAATACCATCCAAACCTGCTGCCTTGCCGGCTTTCATCTTCCGCAAAGCTTTTACTACCTCTTCTCTGTTTACCAAATCATTTTCCCTAACCCTCTCACTTTGCACACCACCTCGACCCAAACACCCTATATCTGCCACTCTGTCATCAGACACATTCAACAAACCTTCAAAATACTCATTCCATCTCCTTCTCACATCACCACTACTTGTTATCACCTCCCCATTTACGCCCTTTACTGAAGTTCCCATTTGCTCCCTTGTCTTACGCACCCTATTTACCTCCTTCCAGAACATCTTTTTATTCTCCCTAAAATTTACTGATAGTCTCTCACCCCAACTCTCATTTGCCCTTTTTTTCACCTCTTGCACCTTTCTCTTGACCTCCTGTCTCTTTCTTTTATACTTCTCCCACTCAATTGCATTTTTTTCCTGCAAAAATCGTCCAAATGCCTCTCTCTTCTCTTTCACTAATACTCTTACTTCTTCATCCCACCACTCACTACCCTTTCTAAACAGCCCACCTCCCACTCTTCTCATGCCACAAGCATCTTTTGCGCAATCCATCACTGATTCCCTAAATACATCCCATTCCTCCCCCACTCCCCTTACTTCCATTGTTCTCACCTTTTTCCATTCTGTACACAGTCTCTCCTGATACTTCTTCACACAGGTCTCCTTCCCAAGCTCACTTACTCTCACCACCTTCTTCACCCCAACATTCACTACTCTTTTCTGAAAACCCATACTAATCTTCACCTTAGCCTCCACAAGATAATGATCAGACATCCCTCCAGTTGCACCTCTCAGCACATTGACATCCAAAAGTCTCTCTTTCGCACGCCTGTCCATTAACACGTAATCCAATAACGCTCTCTGGCCATCTCTCCTACTTACATAAGTATACTTATGTATATCTCGCTTTTTAAACCAGGTATTCCCAATCATCAGTCCTTTTTCAGCACATAAATCTACAAGCTCTTCACCATTTCCATTTACAACACTGAACACCCCATGCATACCAATTATTCCCTCAACTGCCACATTACTCACCTTTGCATTCAAATCACCCATCACTATAACCCGGTCTCGTGCATCAAAACCGCTAACACACTCATTTAGCTGCTCCCAAAACACTTGCCTCTCATGATCTTTCTTCTCATGCCCAGGTGCATATGCACCAATAATCACCCACCTCTCTCCATCAACTTTCAATTTTACCCATATTAATCGAGAATTTACTTTCTTACATTCTATGACATACTCCCACAACTCCTGTTTCAGGAGTATTGCTACTCCTTCCCTTGCTCTTGTCCTCTCACTAACCCCTGACTTCACTCCCCAGACATTTCCAAACCACTCTTCCCCTTTACCCTTGAGCTTCGTTTCACTCAGAGCCAAAACATCCAGGTTCCTTTCCTCAAACATACTACCTATCTCTCCTTTTTTCACATCTTGGTTACATCCACACACATTTAGGCACCCCACTCTGAGCCTTCGAGGAGGATGAGCACTCCCCGCGTGACTCCTTCTTCTGTTTCCCATTTTAGAAAGTTAATACAAGGAGGGGAGGATTTCCGGCCCCCCGCTCCCGTCCCCTCTAGTCGCTTTCTACGACACGCGAGGAATATATATATATATATATATATATATATATATATATATATATATATATATATATATATATATATATATATATATATATATATATATATATATATATATATATATATATATATATATATATATATATATATATATATATATATATATATATATATATATATATATATATATATATATATATATATATATATATATATATATATATATATATATATATATATATATATATATATATATATATATATATATATATATATATATATATATATATATATATATATATATATATATATATATATATATATATATATATATATATATATATATATATATATATATATATATATATATATATATATATATATATATATATATATATATATATATATATATATATATATATATATATATATATATATATATATATATATATATATATATATATATATATATATATATATATATATATATATATATATATATATATATATATATATATATATATATATATATATGGGAAACAGAAGAAGGAGACACGCGGGGAGTGCTCATCCTCCTCGAAGGCTCAGAGTGGGGTGCCTAAATGTGTGTGGATGTAACCAAAATATGAAAAAAGGAGAGATAGGTAGTATGATTGAGGAAAGGAACCTGGATGTTTTGGCTCTGAGTGAAACGAAGCTCAAGGGTAAAGGGGAAGAGTGGTTTGGGAATGTCTGGGGAGTAAAGTCAGGGGTTAGTGAGAGGACAAGAGCAAGGGAAGGAGTAGGAATACTCCTGAAACAGGAGTTGTGGGAGTATGTGATAGAGTGTAAGAAAGTAAATTCTCGATTAATATGGGTAAAACTGAAAGTTGATGGAGAGAGGTGGGTGATTATTGGTGCTTATGCACCTGGGCATGAGAAGAAAGATCAAGAGAGGCAAGTGTTTTGGGAGCAGCTGAATGAGTGTGTTAGTGGTTTTGATGCACGAGACCGGGTTATAGTGATGGGTGATTTGAATGCAAAGGTGAGTAATGTGGCAGTTGAGGGAATAATTGGTATACATGGGGTGTTCAGTGTTGTAAATGGAAATGGTGAAGAGCTTGTAGATTTATGTGCTGAAAAAGGACTGATGATTGGGAATACCTGGTTTAAAAAGCGAGATATACATAAGTATACTTATGTAAGTAGGAGAGATGGCCAGAGAGCGTTATTGGATTACGTGTTAATTGACAGGCGTGCGAAAGAGAGAATTTTGGATGTTAATGTGCTGAGAGGTGCAACTGGAGGGATATCTGATCATTATCTTGTGGAGGCTAAGGTGAAGATTTGTAGGGGTTTTCAGAAAAGAAGAGTGAATGTTGGGGTGAAGAGGGTGGTGAGAGTAAGTGAGCTTGAGAAGGAGACCTGTGTGAGGAAGTACCAGGAGAGACTGAGTACAGAATGGAAAAAGCTGAGAACAATGGAAGTAAGGGGAGTGGGGTAGGAATGGGATGTATTTAGGGAATCAGTGATGGATTGCGCAAACGATGCTTGTGGCATGAGAAGAGTGGGAGGTGGGTTGATTAGAAAGGGTAGTGAGTGGTGGGATGAAGAAGTAAGAGTATTAGTGAAAGAGAAGAGAGAGGCATTTGGACGATTTTTGCAGGGAAAAAATGCAATTGAGTGGGAGATGTATAAAAGAAAGAGACAGGAGGTCAAGAGAAAGGTGCAAGAGTTGAAAAAAAGGGCAAATGAGAGTTGGGGTGAGAGAGTATCATTAAATTTTAGGGAGAACAAAAAGATGTTCTGGAAGGAGGTAAATAAAGTGCGTAAGACAAAGGAGCAAATGGGAACTTCAGTGAAGGGCGCAAATGGGGAGGTGATAACAAGTAGTGGTGATGTGAGAAGGAGATGGAGTGAGTATTTCGAAGGTTTGTTGAATGTGTTTGATGATAGAGTGGCAGATATAGGGTGTTTTGGTCGAGGTGGTGTGCAAAGTGAGAGGGTTAGGGAAAATGATTTGGTAAACAGAGAAGAGGTAGTGAAAGCTTTGCGGAAGATGAAAGCCGGCAAGGCAGCAGGTTTGGATGGTATTGCAGTGGAATTTATTAAAAAAGGGGGTGACTGTATTGTTGACTGGTTGGTAAGGTTATTTAATGTATGTATGACTCATGGTGAGGTGCCTGAGGATTGGCGGAATGCGTGCATAGTGCCATTGTACAAAGGCAAAGGGGATAAGAGTGAGTGCTCAAATTACAGAGGTATAAGTTTGTTGAGTATTCCTGGTAAATTATATGGGAGGGTATTGATTGAGAGGGTGAAGGCATGTACAGAGCATCAGATTGGGGAAGAGCAGTGTGGTTTCAGAAGTGGTAGAGGATGTGTGGATCAGGTGTTTGCTTTGAAGAATGTATGTGAGAAATACTTAGAAAAGCAAATGGATTTGTATGTAGCATTTATGGATCTGGAGAAGGCATATGATAGAGTTGATAGAGATGCTCTGTGGAAGGTATTAAGAATATATGGTGTGGGAGGAAAGTTGTTAGAAGCAGTGAAAAGTTTTTATCGAGGATGTAAGGCATGTGTACGTGTAGGAAGAGAGGAAAGTGATTGGTTTTCAGTGAATGTAGGTTTGCGGCAGGGGTGTGTGATGTCTCCATGGTTGTTTAATTTGTTTATGGATGGGGTTGTTAGGGAGGTAAATGCAAGAGTTTTGGAAAGAGGGGCAAGTATGAAGTCTGTTGTGGATGAGAGAGCTTGGGAAGTGAGTCAGTTGATGTTCGCTGATGACACAGCGCTGGTGGCTGATTCACGTGTGAAACTGCAGAAGCTGGTGACTGAGTTTGGTAAAGTGTGTGGAAGAAGAAAGTTAAGAGTAAATGTGAATAAGAGCAAGGTTATTAGGTACAGTAGGGTTGAGGGTCAAGTCAATTGGGAGGTGAGTTTGAATGGAGAAAAACTGGAGGAAGTGAAGTGTTTTAGATATCTGGGAGTGGATCTGGCAGTGGATGGAACCATGGAAGCGGAAGTGGATCATAGGGTGGGGGAGGGGGCGAAAATTCTGGGGGCCTTGAAGAATGTGTGGAAGTCGAGAACATTATCTCGGAAAGCAAAAATGTGTATGTTTGAAGGAATAGTGGTTCCAACAATGTTGTATGGTTGCGAGGCGTGGGCTATGGATAGAGTTGTGCGCAGGAGGATGGATGTGCTGGAAATGAGATGTTTGAGGACAATGTGTGGTGTGAGGTGGTTTGATCGAGTGAGTAACGGAAGGGTAAGAGAGATGTGTGGAAATAAAAAGAGCGTGGTTGAGAGAGCAGAAGAGGGTGTTTTGAAGTGGTTTGGGCACATGGAGAGGATGAGTGAGGAAAGATTGACCAAGAGGATATATGTGTCGGAAGTGGAGGGAACAAGGAGAAGAGGGAGACCAAATTGGAGGTGGAAAGATGGAGTGAAAAAGATTTTGTGTGATCGGGGCCTGAACATGCTGGAGGGTGAAAGGAGGGCAAGGAACAGAGTGAATTGGAGCGATGTGGTATACCGGGGCTGACGTGCTGTCAGTGGATTGAATCAAGGCATGTGAAGGGTCTGGGGTAAACCATGGAAAGCTGTGTAGGTATGTATATTTGCGTGTGTGGACGTATGTATATACATGTGTATGGAAGGGGGTTGGGCCATTTCTTTCGTCTGTTTCCTTGCGTTACCTCGCAAACGCGGGAGACAGCGACAAAGTATAAAATATATATATATATATATATATATATATATATATATATATATATATATATATATATATATATATATATATATATATATATATATAAATATATATATATATATATATATATATATATATATATATATATATATATATATATATATATATATATATATATATATATATATATATATATATATATATATATATATATATATATATATATATATATATATATATATATATATATATATATATATATATATATATATATATATATATATATATATATATATATATATATATATATATATATATATTAGCTTTGATGTTTCCTCACTTTTCACTAAAGTTCCAGTTGATGACCTTTTAGAATATTTATTTGATGTCTTGGATGATATTCAATTACCTGTTTCAAAGTCTAATTTCATTGAACTGATAAAATTGTGTATAAAAGACTGTGTATTTCAATTTAATGGCGATTATTATGCTCAAAAATTTGGTATTGCAATGGGTAACCCTCTTTCACCTGTACTAAGTAATCTTTATATGGAATTTTTTGAAACAAAATTACCGAAGGATATCTTACCTTCTAATGCAATTTGGTTTATGTATGTCGATGATGTTCTTTGTGTTTGGCCAACAAATGAAAATTTACAAAAATTTCTCCCCTTACTTAACAATTTAGTACCTTCCATCAAATTTACTGTAGAAAATGAAAGAAATGGTATGTTACCATTTTTAGATTGCATGATCCATAGACAAGGAAACAAGCTGAAGTTTAGCATATACAGAAAACCCACCAATGTATGCTCATATATCCATTATTACTCATCTCAACATGACAGAGTTGAATTATCATCATTTCAATCTATGTTCCTAAGGGCATTACGTATTTGCAGTCTAGAGTTTATTGACGATGAGTTTGAGAAGATATATTCTATTGGATCTAAGTTAAAGTACCCTAGATCTTTCATTGATAAATCCCTTAAGTTAGCAAAGAAGTCATTTTATAAAGCTGAGCCCAAACCTCCCATTGACACCAAGAATCTTTTAGTTCTCCCTTTTAATAATAATTTCACTTTGCTTCCCATGTTGCTTAAATCCTTTAATATAAATGTTGCCTTTAGCAACAATGGTACTATAAAGAATATCTTAATCAGGAATTCACCAGAAAATTCTCTTGGTTGTATGTATAAAGTTCCTTGTGGAAACTGTGATAAATTTTATGCTGGTCAGACTGGTAAGGATCTTTCTGTTACACTTAAGCAACATAGATATAGTATAAGAACGAGACATGAATCAAATGCCTTGTTTAATCATGTTAAGAACTATGATCACTGTATTGACTGGAGTAAGGCCATCTCAGTTGTTAACTCTAACTCTATTACCAAGAGAAATATCATTGAATCTTCTATTCTTAAATACACAAAGAATTATAATCTTAATATTAGTGATGGTCTGTACAAATTAGATAACTTTATTGTTGATAAGATTTGTAAAATGATAAGTTTATGAACGCTCGTTGTATGTTTTGGACAATCACATGTTTACCAAATGGCGTCCTAGCTTCGTCTCTTCGATGTATATCAACTGACTGTTATATTCCTCACTTGTGTCTCCCCTGATGATGTGATTATTATAGGAAAGTGCACTTGGGAACTTTTCGTGTTTCATTTTCCCCGTGGACTCATAGGAATATCTTGATCACCCGCAAAATTGTGATCCTTTCCAATATATATATATTTTTTTTTTTTTTTTTTTTTTATACTTTGTCGCTGTCTCCCGCGTTTGCGAGGTAGCGCAAGGAAACAGACGAAAGAAATGGCCCAACCCCCCCCCCCATACACATGTACATACACACGTCCACACACACAAATATACATACCTACACAGCTTTCCATGGTTTACCCCAGACGCTTCACATGCCTTGCTTCAATCCACTGACAGCACGTCAACCCCTGTATACCACATGACTCCAATTCACTCTATTCCTTGCCCTCCTTTCACCCTCCTGCATGTTCAGGCCCCGATCACACAAAATCTTTTTCACTCCATCTTTCCACCTCCAATTTGGTCTCCCTCTTCTCCTCGTTCCCTCCACCTCCGACACATATATCCTCTTGGTCAATCTCTCCTCACTCATTCTCTCCATGTGCCCAAACCATTTCAAAACACCCTCTTCTGCTCTCTCAACCACGCTCTTTTTATTTCCACACATCTCTCTTACCCTTACGTTACTTACTCGATCAAACCACCTCACACCACACATTGTCCTCAAACATCTCATTTCCAGCACATCCATCCTCCTGCGCACATCTCTATCCATAGCCCACGCCTCGCAACCATACAGCATTGTTGGAACCACTATTCCCTCAAACATACCCATTTTTGCTTTCCGAGATAATGTTCTCGACTTCCACACATTTTTCAAGGCTCCCAAAATTTTCGCCCCCTCCCCCACCCTATGATCCACTTCCGCTTCCATGGTTCCATCCGCTGACAGATCCACTCCCAGATATCTAAAACACTTCACTTCCTCCAGTTTTTCTCCATTCAAACTCACCTCCCAATTGACTTGACCCTCACCCCTACTGTACCTAATAACCTTGCTCTTATTCACATTTACTCTCAACTTTCTTCTTCCACACACTTTACCAAACTCAGTCACCAGCTTCTGCAGTTTCTCACATGAATCAGCCACCAGCGCTGTATCATCAGCGAACAACAATTGACTCACTTCCCAAGCTCTCTCATCCCCAACAGACTTCATACTTGCCCCTCTTTCCAGGACTCTTGCATTTACCTCCTTTACAACCCCATCCATAAACAAATTAAACAACCATGGAGACATCACACACCCCTGCCGCAAACCTACATTCACTGAGAACCAATCACTTTCCTCTCTTCCTACACGTACACATGCCTTACATCCTCGATAAAAACTTTTCACTGCTTCTAACAACTTGCCTCCCACACCATATATTCTTAATACCTTCCACAGAGCATCTCTATCAACTCTATCATATGCCTTCTCCAGATCCATAAATGCTACATACAAATCCATTTGCTTTTCTAAGTATTTCTCACATACATTCTTCAAAGCAAACACCTGATCCACACATCCTCTACCACTTCTGAAACCGCACTGCTCTTCCCCAATCTGATGCTCTGTACATGCCTTCACCCTCTCAATCAATACCCTCCCATATAATTTACCAGGAATACTCAACAAACTTATACCTCTGTAATTTGAGCACTCACTCTTATCCCCTTTGCCTTTGTACAATGGCACTATGCACGCATTCCGCCAATCCTCAGGCACCTCACCATGAGTCATACATACATTAAATAACCTTACCAACCAGTCAACAATACAGTCACCCCCTTTCTTAATAAATTCCACTGCAATACCATCCAAACCTGCTGCCTTGCCGGCTTTCATCTTCCGCAAAGCTTTTACTACCTCTTCTCTGTTTACCAAATCATTTTCCCTAACCCTCTCACTTTGCACACCACCTCGACCAAAACACCCTATATCTGCCACTCTGTCATCAGACACATTCAACAAACCTTCAAAATACTCATTCCATCTCCTTCTCACATCACCGCTACTTGTTATCACCTCCCCATTTACGCCCTTCACTGAAGTTCCCATTTGCTCCCTTGTCTTACGCACCCTATTTACCTCCTTCCAGAACATCTTTTTATTCTCCCTAAAATTTACTGATAGTCTCTCACCCCAACTCTCATTTGCCCTTTTTTTCACCTCTTGCACCTTTCTCTTGACCTCCTGTCTCTTTCTTTTATACTTCTCCCACTCAATTGCATTTTTTCCCTGCAAAAATCGTCCAAATGCCTCTCTCTTCTCTTTCACTAATACTCTTACTTCTTCATCCCACCACTCACTACCCTTTCTAAACAGCCCACCTCCCACTCGTCTCATGCCACAAGCATCTTTTGCGCAATCCATCACTGATTCCCTAAATACATACCATTCCTCCCCGACTCCCCTTACTTCCATTGTTCTCACCTTTTTCCATTCTGTACACAGTCTCTCCTGGTACTTCCCCACACAGGTCTCCTTCCCAAGCTCACTTACTCTCACCACCTTCTTCACCCCAACATTCACTACTCTTTTCTGAAAACCCATACTAATCTTCACCTTAGCCTCCACAAGATAATGATCAGACATCCCTCCAGTTGCACCTCTCAGCACATTAACATCCAAAAGTCTCTCTTTCGCACGCCTGTCAATTAACACGTAATCCAATAACGCTCTCTGGCCATCTCTCCTACTTACATAAGTATACTTATGTATATCCCGCTTTTTAAACCAGGTATTCCCAATCATCAGTCCTTTTTCAGCACATAAATCTACAAGCTCTTCACCATTTCCATTTACAACACTGTACACCCCATGCATACCAATTATTCCCTCAACTGCCACATTACTCACCTTTGCATTCAAATCACCCATCACTATAACCCGGTCTCGTGCATCAAAACCGCTAACACACTCATTTAGCTGCTCCCAAAACACTTGCCTCTCATGATCTTTCTTCTCATGCCCAGGTGCATATGCACCAATAATCACCCACCTCTCTCCATCAACTTTCAATTTTACCCATATTAATCGAGAATTTACTTTCTTACATTCTATGACATACTCCCACAACTCCTGTTTCAGGAGTATTGCTACTCCTTCCCTTGCTCTTGTCCTCTCACTAACCCCTGACTTCACTCCCCAGACATTTCCAAACCACTCTTCCCCTTTACCCTTGAGCTTCGTTTCACTCAGAGCCAAAACATCCAGGTTCCTTTCCTCAAACATACTACCTATCTCTCCTTTTTTCACATCTTGGTTACATCCACACACATTTAGGCACCCCACTCTGAGCCTTCGAGGAGGATGAGCACTCCCCGCGTGACTCCTTCTTCTGTTTCCCATTTTAGAAAGTTAATACAAGGAGGGGAGGATTTCCGGCCCCCCGCTCCCGTCCCCTCTAGTCGCTTTCTACGACACGCGAGGAATACGTGGGAAGTATTCTTTCACCCCTATCCCCAGGGATAATATACATATATATATACATACACACACACACACACACACACACACATATGCACATACACACACACACACACACATACATATATATACATATGAAAAATGTAAGAACAATTTAGAAACAAACTTTTAGCTTGAAATGAATGAAAAAAAAATGAATGTCACATAATGGTTCAACCTCTGGCTATGGAAAAGGAAATGTACAATTTTATATATATATATATATATATATATATATATATATATATATATATATATATATATATATATATATATATATATATATATATATATATATATATTTATATATATATATATATATATATATATATATATATATATATATATATATATATATATATATATATATATATATATATATATATATATATATATATATTTTTTTTTTTTTTTTTTTTTTTTTGCTTTGTCGCTGTCTCCCGCGTTTGCGAGGTAGCGGAAGGAAACAGACGAAAGAAATGGCCCAACCCACCCCCATACACATGTAGATGCATACGTCCACACACGCAAATATACATACCTACACAGCTTTCCATGGTTTACCCCAGACGCTTCACATGCTCTGATTCAATCCACTGACAGCACTTCAACCCCGGTATGCCACATCGATCCAATTCACTCTATTCCTTGCCTTCCTTTCACCTTCCTGCATGTTCAGGCCCCGATCACACAAAATCTTTTCACTCCATCTTTCCACCTCCAATTTGGTCTCCCACTTCTCCTCGTTCCCTCCACTTCCGACACATATATCCTCATGGTCAATCTTTCCTCACTCATTCCCTCCATGTGCCCAAACCATTTCAAAACACCCTCTTTTGTTCTCTCAACCACGCTCTTTTTATTTATACACATTTCTCTTACCCTTACGTTACTTACTCGATCAAACCACCTCACACCACACATTGTCCTCAAACATCTCATTTCCAGCACATCCATCCTCCTGCGCATAACTCTATCCATAGCCCACGCCTCGCAACCGTACAACATTGTTGGAACCACTATTCCTTCAATCATACCCATTTTTGCTTTCCGAGATAATGTTCTCGACTTCCAAACATTCTTCAAGGCTCCCAGGATTTTCGCCCCCTTCCCCACCCTATGATCCACTTCCGCTTCCATGGTTCCATCCGCTGCCAGATCCACTCCCAGATATCTAAAACACTTCACTTCCTCCAGTTTTTCTCCATTCAAACATACCTCCCAATTGACTTGACCCCCAACCCTACTGTACCTAATAACCTTGCTCTTATTCACATTTACTCTTAACTTTCTTCTTTCACACACTTTACCAAACTCAGTCACCAGCTTCTGCAGTTTCTCACATGAATCAGCCACCAGCGCTGTATCATCAGCGAGCAACAACTGACTCACTTCCCAAGCTCTCTCATCCCCAACAGACTTCATACTTGCCCCTCTTTCCAAAACTCTTGCATTCACTTCGCTAACAACCACATCCATAAACAAATTAAACAACCAAGGAGACATCACACACCCCTGCCGCAAACCTACATTCACTGAGAACCAATCACTCTCCTTTCTTCCTACACGTACACATGCCTTACATCTTGGGTTAGGGAAAATGATTTGGCAAACAGAGAAGAAGTAGTAAAAGCTTTGCGGAAGATGAAAGCCGGCAAGGCAGCAGGTTTGGATGGTATTACAGTGGAATTTATCAAAAAGCGGTTGACTGTATTATTGACTGGTTGATAAGGTTATTCAATGTATGTATGACTCATGGTGAGGTGCATGAGGATTGGCATAATGCGTGCATAGTGCCATTGTACAAAGGCAAAGGGGATAAGAGTGATTGCTCAAAATATAGAGGTATGAGTTTGTTGAGTATTCCTGGTAAATGATATGGGAGGGTATTGATTGAGAGGGTGAAGGCATGTACAGAGCATCAGAATGGGTAAGAGCAGTGTGGTTTCAGAAGTGGTAGAGGATGTGTGGATCAGGTGTTTGCTTTGAAGAATGTATGTGAGAAATACTTAGAAAAGCAAATGGATTTGTATGTAGCATTTATGGATCTGGAGAAGGCATATGGTAGAGTTGATAGAGATGCTCTTTGGAAGGTATTAAGAATATATGGTGTGGGAGATAAGTTGTTAGAATATATATATATATATATATATATATATATATATATATATATATATATATATATATATATATATATATATATACATATATATATATATATATATATATATATATATATATATATATATATATATATATATATATATATATATATATATATATATATATATATATATATATATATATATATATATATATATATATATATATATATATATATATATATATATATATATATATATATATATATATATATATATATAAAGATTCTTTCTCACGGTCTTTGAGGGAGACTTGGGTGGACGTTCATTCCATTACAAAGAACGACACAATGATTTTTGCATACTCTCCCCGTTACCTGTTTCTAAGTACACACTGGTGCTCCGGCTGGTTAAACTGAAAATCCTTTGTGCACTAATACTTCGAAGCGATGAAAGATATCGAAATGAACCTAGCAGCAATATCTTCACAGAACACTGTTCTTTTCTTCCTTTCATAAGGTAAAGATCTTTTCTTCTGCCGCAGATATTTATTGATGCTATCATGCCGTTGGGTTGAAAAGTAATGGTCTTGTCTGGAAAATGGATATGCAAGTAAAATGTAAATTAGTCTTCCATTGTCTCGACTTCAAGCATATCTCAGCAAATGCTAATCATTTTATCTCATTCTCCTATGGCTCTTGATGACATTTGACAAAAGATAACTGATTCAAGTTAATCCTACAAGCAAAACAAATACTTAAGGGTAAGTACAAACTTCACGGCTTTGAAGAAATTTGGTAAATGAATATTGATTTAGATTAATCTCACATACAAATCAACTATTTCAGTGTAAGAACAAACTTCCGATTGTAGGAACTTTAGGCTCGAGTGAAATAAAACCAAACTTCGTTTGGGAGATGCTGGAGACGAAAAACCCACTGTCGGAACTGCCGCTCGCAGCCGAGACGAGTGCTGACTCTCTTGATTCCCTGTCTGGAAAAATGAAGAAAAAGATGGCGAATTTGCTCTCCACCATGTATGAAGGTTGATGGATTTTTGCAGATAAGAATCTTAAAAATTCGGAAACCTTAATGTACGATACCGTGACTCATAAAGTTTGACGAGAGAGCACTCAAACACGGAGATGCAAACCTTACGCATGACGGCCTGGTTTTTTGACCTGACCTTGAAGGATCAGGTCAAAGGCTACACCATCGTATCCTACGGTCGTTCAAAGTGTTAAACACCAAGAGATCAAAGGAGCAGGTCATACCTTTGATCAACCATGTAGTTAATAAAGCTGCACACACAGAATCATGGGGTGCCCTCTGGGCCTCTTGTATAACGTTCATTCATAGTCATGAGGATACCAAAGGAAAATTGTTGGATCTCACTAAATCCTATGAAGTATGGTGCAACATCCTTTACTTTACCGTTGGTCCTCGCCCGCATGCCTGAGAAACAAAATGCCAAGGCGTCTTTCATAAATTGGATCTCAGTAATCTTACATAATGCAACGCCATCCACCAGCATCACCCATATTCTCTTAAGGAGGAGGAACAAAGCATTCCCACCTTGTCTCTCTCGACAAGAAAAGGAAAAAAATATGCAAAAATACAGTTTCATAACCCAGTGTGAAATGAACACAGAAGGACAGTATGTATCAATTGTGTTGATGACAGGTAATAAGATATTAGTCAGAGAGACACAAAGAAACAGAGAAGGAGGTAGTTACAAAAAGTTAAAGGTTAGTCATGAGGAATACTATAAGATGACGTAAAAGATGACGCGCTATTTACATCATCCACATGACGAAATAATTTTTGGTCATGATATTTTGGAATTTTGATGAGAGAATTGGTTCTCAAATCCAGTACTTAACGATAGAGACTGAAAATAAGAGCTCTGGGTGAGAACAAAATCAACAATTCATTCAAACGCTCTCGCTTTGCTTGTAAAATGAAGGTTTATTCCATCCATAGACGTCTGTTGTGTTCTCAGTAGTAATTCCGCAGAGTTTTCTTTACCACAAATGTGTTTTGATAAGTGCCAATACATTTATCTTACGGCATGTGTGTTAGTAAGTCTCTTCGACTTTTTGTTTCGTCAGTGGAATTGTCATGGGTTAATCCACTGATTCTTTTGCTTAGGCGATGGAATGTGCATTGGTAATCCCTTTTTTCATTTTCTTTTTTTCTTACAGTGAGTGAAACGTGTGAGCTGATTTTCGTTGCAGGATAGGATTTGTACAGTTTACTGATGAGTGCAGAATGGAGAAAGGTGAGAGCAAAGGACGTAAGGGAAGCGGGGGAGGAATGAGAGCTATCTAAGGAAGCAGTGATGGCTTGCGCAAAAGATGCTTGTGGCATGAGAAGCGTGGGAGGTGGGCAGATTAGAAAGGGTAGTGAGTGGTAGGATGAAGAATCAAGATTATTAGTGAAAGAGAAGAGAAAGGCATTTGGACGAATTTAGCAAGGAAATAGTGCAAATAACTGGGAAATGTATAAAAGAAAGAGGCAGGAGGTCAAGAGAAAGGTGCAAGAGGTGGAAAAGAGGGGAAATGAGAGTTGTGGTGAGACTATCATTAAGTTTTAGGGAGAATAAAAAGATGTTGTGAAGGAGGTAAATAAAGTGCGTTAGAAAAGAGAACAAATGGAGGAAGGAGAAAAGGTTCTGGGAAAGTTTGAAGAGTGTGTGGAAGGCGAGAGCTTTATCTCGGAGAGCAAAAATGGGTATGTTTGAAGGAATAGTGGTTCCAACAATGTTATATAGTTGCGAGGCATGGGCTATAGATAGGGTTATGCGGAGGATTGTGGATGTGTTCGAAATGAAACATATGAGTATAATATGTGATGTGAGGTGGTTTGATCGAGTAGATAATAAAAGGGTAAGAGAGATGTGTGGTTATAAAAAGAGTGTGGTTGAGAGAGAAGAAGAGGATGTGCTGAAATAGTTTGGACACATGGAGGGAATGAGTGAGGAAAAATTGACAAAGATAAGATGTGTGTCAGAGGTGGAAGGAACAAGAAGCGGGAGACCAAATTGGAAGTGGAAGGATGGAGTGAAAACGATTTTGAGCGATCGAGGCCTGAACAAACAGGAGGGTGAAAGGCGTGCAATTAATCGAATGAATTGGAAGTATGCGGTATACCAGGATCGACGTGCTGTCAATGGATTGAAACAGGCCATGTGAAGCTTCTAGATTAAATCAGGGAAGGTCTATGGGGCCTGGATGTGGAAAGGGAGCTATGGTTTCGGTGCATTACACACGACACCTAGAGAGTAAGTGTGAACGAGTGTGACCCTTTTCGTGTATTCCTGACGCTGCCTCGCTGGGGGGGGGAGGGGGGGCGAGAGGAATGGGTGAAGGCAGCAAGTGTGGATATGTACAGGTGTATATTTGTATATGTCTGTGAATGTATATGCATGTATATGTCCTTGTGAGGTTGGTTATGTATATATATATGTGTATGTGGGTGGGTTAGGCCATACCTCGTCTACTTCCTTGCAGTACCTCGCTAACGCAGGAGACGGCGGTTAGATAGATAAGATATATGTACAATGTGATATGGTTCTGAGGCATGGGTTATAGATAGGGTTGTGCGGAGGAGGGTGGATTGATTGGAAATGAAATGTTGAAATACAATATATTGTGTGATGTGGTTTGATCGAGTAAGTAATGGAAGGGTAAGATAGATGTGTGGTAATAAGAGTGTTGTTGAGAAAGATGAAGAGGGTGTGTTGAAATGTTTGGACACATAGAGAGAATGAGCGAGGAAAGATTCAAGAAGACGATATATGTGTCAGAGGTGGAGGGAAGGAGAAGCGGAAGACTAAACTTGGGGTAGATGGATGGAGTGAAAAAGATTTTGAGCGATCGGGGCTGAACATAAAGAAGAGTGAAAGGCGTGCAAAGAATAGGTCGAATTGGAATGATGTGGTATACCGAGGTCGACGTGCTGTTAATGGATTGAACCAAGGTATGTGAAGAGTAATGGGTATTCTATGGAAAGTTATGTGGGGCCTGGATGTGGAAAGGAAGCTGTAGTATCGGTGCATTACCCATGACAGCTAGAGATTCAGTGTGAACGAACGTGGCCTTTGATCTCTTTTTCTAGCTCTAACTCGCGCGCGGGCAGGGGGAGGAGGAGGCCCATTTCATGTCTGGAGGGATGGCGACGAGAATAGATGAAAGAATCAACTGTAGATGTGGACATGTGTATGTATGTATATGTCTATGTATGTATATATATGTATACGTCGAAATTTAAATGTACGTTTATGTGCGTGTGTGGGCGTTTATGTATATGTAATACATGTGAATCTGGGTTGGTCGGACCATTCTTTCGTCTCTCCTTGCGTTCCCTCGCTAACGCGAGAGAAAGCGACTAAGTACGATAATAAAAGACAAATTTTATATATATATATATATATATATATATATATATATATATATATATATATATATATATATATATATATATATATATTATTTATTTATTTACTTTGCTTTGTCGCTGTCTCCCGCGTTTGAGAGGTAGCGCAAGGAAACAGACGAAAGAAATGGCCCAACCCACCCCCATACACATGTATATACATACACGTCCACACACGCAAATATACATAACCATACATCTCAATGTACACATATATATATACACACACACACACACATACATATATAAACATGCACACAATTCACACTGTCTGCCTTTATTAATTCCCATCGCCACCTCGCCACATATGGAATAACATCCCCCTCCACCCTCAAGTGTGCGAGGTAGGGCTAGGAAAAGACAAAAAAGCCCCCATCCGTTCACACTCAGTCTATAGCTGTCATGCAATAATGCCCGAAACCACAGCTCCCTTTCCACATCCAGGCCCCAAACAACTTTCCATGGTTTACCCCAGACGCTTCACATGCCCTGATTCAATCCATTGACAGCATGTCATCCCCGGTATGCCACATCGATCCAATTCACTCTATTCCTTGCCCGCCTTTCACACTCCTGCATGTTCAGGCCCCGATCACTGAAAATCTTTTTCACTCCATCTTTCCACCTCTAATTTGGTCTCCCACTTCTCCTCGTTCCCTCCAGCTATGACGCATATATCCTCTTGGTCAATCATTACTCACTCATTCTCTCCATGTGCCCAAACCATTTCAAAACGCCCTCTTCTGCTCCCTCAACCACGCTCTTTTTATTTCCATACATCTCTCTTACCCTTATATTCCTTACTCGATCAAACCAACTCACTCCACACATTGTCCTCAAACATCTCATTTCCAGCACATCCACCCTCCTGTGCACAACTCTATCCATAGCCCACGCCTCGCAACCATACAACATTGTTGGAACAACTATTCCTTCAAACATACCTATTATTGCTTTCCGAGATAATGTTCTCGACTTCCACACATTCTTCAAGGCACCCAGGATTTTCGCCCCCTCCCCCACTCTATGATTCACTTCCGCTTCCATGGTTCCATCCGCTGCCAGATCCACTCCCAGATATCTGAAACACTTTACTTCCTCCAGTTTTTCTAGATTCAAAGTTACCTCCCAGTTGAATTGACCCTCAACCCTACTGTACCTAATAACCTTGCTCTTATTCATATTTACTCTTAACTTTCTTCTTTCACACAATTTACCAAATTCAGTCACCAGCTTCTGCAGTTTCTCACATGAATCAGCCACCAGCGCTGTATCATCAGCGAACAACAACTGACTTCCCAAGCTCTCTAATCCCCACAGACAGCATACTTGCCCCTCTTTCCAAAACTCTTGCATTCACATTCCTAACAACCCCTTCCATAAACAAATTAAACAACCATGTAAACATCACACACCCCTGCCGCAAACCTACATTCACTGAGAACCAATCAATTTCCTCTCTTCCTACACGTACACATGCCTTATATCCTCAATAAAAACTTTTCACTGCTTCTAACAACTTGCCTCCCACACCATATATTCTTAATACCTTCCACAGAGCATCTCTATCAACTCTATCATATGCCTTCTCCATATCTATAGATGCAACATACAAATCCATTTGCTTTTCTAAGTATTTCTCACATACATTCTTCAAAGCAAACACCTGATCCACACATCCTCTACCACTTCTGAAACCACACTGCTCTTCCCCAGTCTGATGCTCTGTACATGCCTTCACCCTCTCAATCAATACCCTCCCATACAATTTACCAGGAATACTCAGCAAACTTATACCTCTGTAATTTGAGCACTCACTCCTATCCCCTTTGCCATTGTATATTGGCTCCATGCAAGCATTCCGCCAATCCTCAGACACCTCACCATGAATCATACATACATTAGATAACCTTACCAACCAGTCAACAATACAGTCACCGCCTTTTCTAATAAATTCAACTGCAATACCGTCCAAACCTGCTGCCTTGTAGGCTTTCATCTTCCGCAAAGCTTTTACTAACTCTTCTATTTTTACCAAATCATTTTCCCTAACACTCTCACTTTGCACTCCAGCTCGACCAAAACACCCTATGTCTGCCACTCTATCATCAAACACATTCAACAAACCTTCAAAATATTCACTCCATCTCCTTCTCACATCACCACTACTTGTTATCACCTCCCCATTCGCTCCCTTCACTGAAGTTCCCATTTGCTCCCATGCATATGTGTATATGTGTGATAGAAGAAAGTTGAGAGTAAATGTGAATAAGAGCAAGGTAATTAGGTACAGTAGGGTTGAGGGTCAAGTCAATTGGGAGGTAAGTTTGAATGGAGAAAAACTGGAGGAAGTAAAGTGTTTTAGATATATGGGAGTGGATCTTGCAGCGGATGGAACCATGGAAGCGGAAGTGGATCATAGGGTGGGGGAGGGGGCGAAAATAGTGGGAGCCTTGAAGAGTGTGTGGAAGTCGAGAACATTATCTCGGAAAGCAAAAATGTGTATGTTTGAAGGAATAGTGTTTCCAACAATGTTGTACGGTTGCGAGGCGTTGGCCATGGATAGAGTTGTGCGCAGGAGGATGGATGTGCTGGAAATGAGATGTTTGAGGACAATATGTGGTGTGAGGTGGTTTGATCGAGTAAGTAACGTAAGGGTAAGAGAGGTGTGTGGAAATAAAAAGAGCGTGGTTGAGAGAGCAGAAGAGGGTGTTTTGAAATGGTTTGGGCACATGGAGAGAATGAGTGAGGAAAAATTGACCAAGAGGATATATGTGTCGGAGATATGGGGAACGAGAAGTGGGAGACCAAATTGGAGGTGGAAAGAAGGAGTGAAAAAGATTTTGTGTGATCGGGGCCTGAACATGCAGGAGGGTGAAAGGAGGGCAAGGAATAGAGTGAATTGGATCGATGTGGTATACCGGGGTTGACGTGCTGTCAGTGGATTGAATCAGGGCATGTGAAGCGTCAGGGGTAAACCATGGAAAACTCTGTAGGTATGTATATTTGCGTGTGTGGACGTATGTGTATACATGTGTTTGGGGGTGGGTTGGGCCATTTTCTTTCGTCTGTTTCCTTGCGCTACCTCGCAAACGCGGGAGACAGCGAGAAAGAAAAAAAAAAAAAGAATATATATATACATATATATATATATATACTTATATATATATAACATACAAACCTCCAACAGCCAGGATCGAACCCGGGACCCCTGTGCAAGAGGAAGGCATGCTAACCGCTAGGCTAAGGGACTGTATAATAGGAAACAACTATTCGAAATACTCAGTACTCGAATACCCTTCGTCTCACAATGGTGAGTAACGGGGTCTATACCGGTTATTTCCAAACAGACGCACATAGCCAGCTGATAGCGTTTTACCGAACCTAACTGTACAACGCGGAGGTATATGAATACGAATAAAGTGCATATGAACGTGCACCTTTATAGAACATACAAACCTCCAACAGCCTAGATCGAACCCGGGACCCCTGTGCAAGTGGAAGGCATGCTAACCGCTAGGCTATGGGACTGTATAATAGGAAACAACTATTCGAAATACTAAGTACTCGAATACCCTTCGTCTCACAATGGTGAGCAACGGGGTCTATACCGGTTATTTACGAACAGACGCATATAGCCAACTGATAGCGTTTTACCGAAATATATATATATATATATATATATATATATATATATATATATATATATATATATATATATATATATATATATATATATTATCCCTGGGGATAGGGGATTAAGAATACTTCCCACGTATTCCCTGCGTGTCGTAGAAGGCGACTAAAAGGGGAGGGAGCGGGGGGCTGGAAATCCTCCCCTCTCGTTTTTTTTTTAATTTTCCAAAAGAAGGAACAGAGGGGGCCAGGTGAGGATATTCCAAAAAAGGCCCAGTCCTCTGTTCTTAACGCTACCTCGCTAACGCGGGAAATGGCGAATAGTTTAAAAGAAGAAAGAAATATATATATATATATATATATATATATATATATATATATATATATATATATATATATATATATATATATATAGATGGAGTGAAAAAGATTTTGTGTGATCGGGGCCTGAACATGCAGGAGGGTGAAAGGAGGGCAAGGAATAGAGTGAATTGGAGCGATGTGGTATACCGGGGTTGACGTGCTGTCAGTGGATTAAATCAAGGCATGTGAAGCGTCAGGGGTAAACCATGGAAAGCTGAGTAGGTATGTATATTTGCGTGTGTGGACGTATGTATATACATGTGTATGGGGGGGGTTGGGCCATTTCTTTCGTCTGTTTCCTTGCGCTACCTGGCAAACGCGGGAGACAGCGACAAAGTATAATAAATAAGATAAAATATAATATATACATATATATATATATATATATATATATATATATATATATATATATATATATATATATATATATATATATATATATATATATCCCTGGGGATAGGGGTGAAAGAATACTTCCCACGCATTCCTCACGTGTCGTAGAAGGCGACTAGAGGGGACGGGAGCGGGGGGCCAGAAATCCTCCCCTCCTTGTACTTTAAATTTCTAAAAATGGGAAACAGAAGAGGTCACGCGGGCAGTGCTCATCCTCCTTAGACTCAGATTGGGGTGTCTAAATGTGTGTGGATGTAACCAAGATGTGAAAAAAGGAGAGATAGGTAATATGTTTGAGGAAAGGAACCTGGATGTTTTGGCTCTGAGTGAAACGAAGGGTAAAGGGGAAGAGTGGTTTGGGAATGTCTTGGGAGTAAAGTCAGGTGTTAGTGAGAGCACAGGAGGAAGAGAAGAAGTAGCAGTACTCCTGAAACAGGAGTTGTGGGAGTATTTCATAGAATGTAAGAAAGTAAATTCTCGATTAATATGGGTAAAACTGAAAGTTGATGGAGAGAGATGGGTGATTATTGGTGCATATGCACCTGGGCATGAGAAGAAAGATCATTAGAGGCAAGTGTTTTGGGAGCAGCTGAATGAGTGTGTTAGTGGTTTTTGATGCACAAGACCGGATTATAGTGATGGGTGATTTGAATGCAAAGGTGAGTAATGTCGCAGTTGAGGGAATAATTGGTAAACATGGGGTGTTCAGTGTTGTAAATGGAAATGGTGAAGAGCTTGTAGATTTATGTGCTGAAAAAGGACTGGTGATTGGGAATACCTGGTTTCAAAAGCGAGATATACATAAATATACGTATATAAGTTAGAGAGATGGCCAGGGAGCGTTATTGGATTACGTGTTAATTGACAGGGTCGCGAAAGAGAGACTTTTGGATGTTAATGTGGTGAGAGATGCAACTGGAGGGATGTCTGATTATTATCTTGTGGAGGCTAAGGTGAAGATTTGTATGGGTTTTCAGAAAAGAAAAGTGAATGTTTGGGTGAAGAGGGTGGTGAGAGTAAGTCAGCTTCAGAAGGAGACTTGTGTGAGGAAGTACCAGGAGAGACTGAGTACAGAATGGAAAAAGGTGAGAACAATGGAAGTAAGGTGAGTGGGGGAGGAATGGGATGTATTCAGGGAATCAGTGATGGAGTGCGCAAAAGATGCTTGTGGCATGAGAAGAGTTGGAGGTGGGTTGATTAGAAAGGGTAGTGGGTGGTGGGATGAAGAAGTAAGATTATCAGTGAAAGAGAAGAGAGAGGCATTTGGAAGATTTTTGCAGGGAAAAAATGCAATTGAGTGGGAGATGTATAAATGGAAGAGACAGGAGGTCAAGAGAAAGGTGCAAGAGGTGAAAAAGAGGGCAAATGAGATTTGGGGTGAGAGAGTATCATTAAATTTTAGGGAGAATAAAAAGATGTTCTGGAAGTAGGTAAATAAAGTGCGTAAGACAAGGGAGCAAATGGGAACTTCAGTGAAGGGCGCTAATAGGGAGGTGATAACAAGTAGTGGTGATGTGAGAAGGAGATGGAGTGAGTATTTTGAAGGTTTGTTGAATGTGTTTGATGATAGAGTGGCAGATATAGAGTTTTTTGGTCGAGGTGGTGAGCAAAGTGAGAGGGATAGGGAAAATGATTTGGTAGACAGAGAAGAGGTAGTAAAAGCTTTGCGGAAGATTAAAGCCAGCAAGGCAGCAGGTGTGGAAGGTATTACCGTGGAATGTATTAAAAAAGGGGGTGACTGTATTGTTGACTGGTTGGTAAGGTTATTTAATGTATGTATGACTCATGGTGAGGTGCCTGAGGATTGGCGGAATGCGTGCATAGTGCCATTGTACAAAGGCAAAGGGGATAAGAGTGAGTGCTCAAATTACAGAGGTATAAGTTTGTTGAGTATTCCTGGTATGTTATATGGGAGGGTATTGATTGAGAGGGTGAAGGCATGTACAGAGCATTAGATTGGGTATTAAGAATATATGGTATGGGAGGGAAGTTGTTAGAAGCAGTGAAAAGTCTTTATCGAGGATGTAAGGCATGTGTACGTGTAGGAAGAGAGGAAAGTGATGGGTTCTCAGTGAATGTAGGTTTGCGGCAGGGGTGTGTGATGTCTCCATGGTTGTTTAATTTGTTTATGGATGGGGTTGTTAGGGAGGTGAATGCAAGAGTTTTGGAAAGAGGTGCAAGTATGAAGTCTGTTGTGGATGAGAGTTGTTGTTCGCTGATGATACAGGGCTGGTCGCTGATTCATGTGAAAAACTGCAGAAGCTGGTGACTGAGTTTGGTAAAGTGTGTGAAAGAAGAAAGTTAAGGGTAAAGGTAAATAAGAGCAAGGTTATTAGTTACAGTAGGGTTAAGGGTCAAGACAATTGGGAGGTAAGTTTGAATGTAGAAAAACTGGAGGAAGTAAAGTGTTTTAGATATTTGGGAATGGATCTGGCATCGGATGGAACCATGGAAGCGGAAGTGAATTATAGGTTGGGGGAGGGGGCGAAAATCCTGGGAGCCTCAAAGAATGTGTGGAAGTCGAGAACATTATCTCCGAAAGAAAAAATGAGTATGTTTCAACAAATAGTGGTTCCAACAATGTTGTCTGGTTGCGAGGCGTGGACTATGGATGGAGTTGTGCGCAGGAGGGTGGATGTGCAGGAAATAAGATGTTTGAGGACAATGTGTGGTGTGAGGTGGTTTGATCGAGTAAGTAATGTAAGGGCAAGAGAGATGTATGGAAATAAGAAGAGCGTGGTTGAGAGAGCAGAGGAGGGTGTTTTGAAATGGTTTGGGCACATGAAGAGAATGAGTGAGGAAAGATTGACCAAGAGGATAAATGTGTCAGAGGTGGAGGGAACGAGGAGAAGTGGAAGACCAAATTGCAGGTGGAAAGATGGAGTGAAAAAGATTTTGTGTGATCGGGGCCTGAACATGCTGGAGGGTGAAAGGCGGGCAAGGAATAGAGTGAATTGGATCGATGTGGTATACAGGGGTTGACGTGCTGTTAGTGTATTGAATCAGGGCATGTGAAGCGTCTGGGGTAAACCATGGAAAGTTGTGTGGGTCCTGGATGTGGAAAGGGAGATGTGGTTTCGGGCATTATTGCATGACAGCTAGAGACTGAGTGTGAACTAATGGGGCCTTTGTTGTCTTTTCCTAGCGCTACCTCGCACACCTGAGGGCGGAGGGGGATGGTATTCCATGTGTGGCGAGGTGGCGATGGGAATGAATAAAGGCAGAGAGTGTGAATTGTGTGCATGGGTATATATGTATGTGTCTGTGTGTGTATATATATATGTGTACATTGAGATGTATAGGTATGTATATTTGCGTGTGTGGACGTGTATGTATATACATGTGTATGAGGGTGGGTTGGGCCATTTCTTTCGTCTGTTTCCTTGCGCTACCTCGCAAACGAGGGAGACAGCGAGAAAGCAAAATAGATAAAAAAAAAATAGTATTTCTTTCGTTTTCTTTAACGCTATTAGCCATTTCACGCATTAGCAATATTGCGTTAAGAACAGAGGACTGAGCCTTTGAGGGATTATCCTCCCCTCATTCATTTGGAAAATTAAAAGAAATAGAGGGGAGGATTACCCGCTCCATCTCCTTTTAGTCGCGTTCTACGACATGCAGGGAATGCGTGGGAAATATTTTTTCTCATATATACACACACACATATATATATATATATATATATATATATATATATATATATATATATATATATATATATATATATATATATATATATATATTATTTATTTATTATTATACTTTGTCGCTGTCTCCCGCGTTTGCGAGGTAGCGCAAGGAAACAGAAGAAAGAAATGGCCCAACCCCCCCTATACACATGTATATACATACGTCCACACACGCAAATATACATACCTACACAGCTTTCCATGGTTTACCCCAGACGCTTCACATGCCTTGCTTCAATTCACTGACAGCACGTCAACCCCGGTATACCACATCGCTCCAATTCACTCTATTCCTTGCCCTCCTTTCACCCTCCTGCATGTTCAGGCCTCGATCACACAAAATCTTTTTCACTCAATCTTTCCACCTCCAATTTGGTCTCCCTCTTCTCCTTGTTCCCTCCACCTTCGACACATATTTCCTCTTGGTCAATCTTTCCTCACTCATCCTCTCCATGTGCCCAAACCACTTCAAAACACCCTCTTCTGCTATCTCAACCACGCTCTTTTTATTTCCACACATCTCTCTTACCCTTACGTTACTCACTCGATCAAACCATCTCACACCACACATTGTCCTCAAACATCTCATTTCCAGCACATCCATCCTCCTGCGCACAACTCTATCCATAGCCCACGCCTCGCAACCATACAACATTGTTGGAACCACTATTCCTTCAAACATACCCATTTTTGCTTTCCGAGATAATGTTCTCGACTTCCACACATTCTTCAAGGCCCCCAGGATTTTCGCCCCCTCCCCCACCCTATGATCCACTTCCGCTTCCATGGTTCCATCCGCTGCCAGATCCACTCCCAGATATCTAAAACACTTCACTTCCTCCAGTTTTTCTCCATTCAAACTCACCTCCCAATTGACTTGACCCTCAACACTACTGTACCTAATAACCTTGCTCTTATTCACATTTACTCTTAACTTTCTTCTTCCACACACTTTTCCAAACTCAGTCACCAGCTTCTGCAGTTTCTCACATGAATCAGCCACCAGCGCTGTATCATCAGCGAACAACAACTGACTCACTTCCCAAGCTCTCTCATCCCCAACAGACTTCATACTTGCCCCTCTTTCCAAAACTCTTGCATTTACCTCCCTAACAACCCCATCCATAAACAAATTAAACAACCATGGAGACATCACACGCCCCTGCCGCAAACCTACATTCACTGAGAACCAATCACTTTCCTCTCTTCCTACACGCACACATGCCTTACATCCTCGATAAAAACTTTTCACTGCTTCTAACAACTTTCCTCCCACACCATATATTCTTAATACCTTCCACAGAGCATCTCTATCAACTCTATCATATGCCTTCTCCAGATCCATAAATGCTACATACAAATCCATTAGCTTTTCTAAGTATTTCTCACATACATTCTTCAAAGCAAACACCTGATCCACACATCCTCTACCACTTCTGAAACCACACTGCTCTTCCCCAATCTGATGCTCTGTACATGCCTTCACCCACTCAATCAATACCCTCCCATATAATTTACCAGGAATACTCAACAAACTTATATCTCTGTAATTTGAGCACTCACTCTTATCCCCTTTGCCTTTGTACAATGGCACTATGCATATATATATATATATATATATATATATATATATATATATATATATATATATATATATATATATATATATATATATATATATATATTTTTATTTATTTTATTATACTTTGTCGCTGTCTCCCGCGTTTGCGAGGTAGCGCAAGGAAACAGACGAAAGAAATGGCCCAACCCCCCCCCCCCATACACATGTATATACATACGTCCACACACGCAAATATACATACCTACACAGCTTTCCATGGTTTACCCCAGACGCTTCACATGCCCCGATTCAATCCACTGACAGCACGTCAACCCCGGTATACCACATCGCTCCAATTCACTCTATTCCTTGCCCTCCTTTCACCCTCCTGCATGTTCAGGCCCCGATCACACAAAATCCTTTTCACTCCATCCTTCCACCTCCAATTTGGTCTCCCTCTTCTCCTTGTTCCCTCCACCTCCGACACATATATCTTCTTGGTCAATCTCTCCTTACTCATCCTCTCCATGTGCCCAAACCACTTCAAAACACCCTCTTCTGCTCTCTCAACCACGCTCTTTTTATTACCACACATCTCTCTTACCCTTACGTTACTCACTCGATCAAACCACCTCACACCACACATTGTCCTCAAACATCTCATTTCCAGCACATCCATCCTCCTGCGCACAACTCTATCCATAGACCACGCCTCGCAACCATACAACATTGTTGGAACCACTATTCCTTCAAACATACCCATTTTTGCTTTCCGAGATAATGTTCTCGACTTCCACACATTCTTCAAGGCCCCCAGGATTTTCGCCCCCTCCCCCACCCTATGATCCACTTCCGCTTCCATGGTTCCATCCGCTGCCAGATCCACTCCCAGATATCTAAAACACTTCACTTCCTCCAGTTTTTCTCCATTCAAACTCACCTCCCAATTGACTTGACCCTAAACCCTACTGTACCTAATAACCTTGCTCTTATTCACATTTACTCTTAACTTTCTTCTTCCACACACTTTTCCAAACTCAGTCACCAGCTTCTGCAGTTTCTCACATGAATCAGCCACCAGCGCTGTATCATCAGCGAACAACAACTGACTCACTTCCCAAGCTCTCTCATCCCCAACAGACTTCATACTTGCCCCTCTTTCCAAAACACCCACATTTACCTCCCTAGCAACCCCATCCATAAACAAATTAAACAACCATGGAGACATCACACACCCCTGCCGCAAACCTACATTCACTGAGAACCAATCACTTTCCTCTATTCCTACACGTACACATGCCTTACATCCTCGATAAAAACTTTTCACTGCTTCTAACAACTTTCCTCCCACACCATATATTCTTAATACCTTCCACAGAGCATCTCTATCAACTGTATCATATGCCTTCTCCAGATCCATAAATGCTACATACACATACATTTGCTTTTCTAAGTATTTCTCACATACATTCTTCAAAGCAAACACCTGATCCACACATCCTCTACCACTTTTGAAACCACACTGCTCCTCCCCAATCTGATGCTCTGTACATGCCTTCACCCTCTCAATCAATACCCTCCCATATAATTTACCAGGAATACTCAACAAACTTATACCTCTGTAATTTGAGCACTCACTCTTATCCCCTTTGCCTTTGTACAATGGAACTATGCACGCATTCCGCCAATCCTCAGGCACCTCACCATGAGTCATACATACATTAAATAACCTTACCAACCAGTCAACAATACAGTCACCCCCTTTCTTAATAAATTCCACTGCAATACCATCCAAACCTGCTGCCTTGCCGGCTTTCATCTTCCGCAAAGCTTTCACTACCTCATCTCTGTTTACCAAATCATTTTCCCTAACCCTCTCACTTTGCACACCACCTCGACCAAAACACCCTATCTCTGCCACTCTATCATCAAACACATTCAAAATACTTCAAAATACTCACTCCAAATTATATATATATATATATATATATATATATATATATATATATATATATATATATATATATATATATATATATATATATATATATATATATATATATATACATATATATATATATATATATATATATATATATATATATATATATATATATATATATATATATATATATATATATATATATATATGCATATATATATATATATATATATATATATATATATATATATATATATATATATATATATATATATATATATATATATATATATATATATATATATATATATATATATATATATATATATATATATATATATATATATATATATATATATATATATATATATATATATATATATATATATATATATATATATATATATATATATATATATATATATATATATATATATATATATATATATATATATATATATATATATATATATATATATATATATATATATATATATATATATATATATATATATATATATATATATATATATATATATATATATATATATATATATATATATATATATATATATATATATATATATATATATATATATATATATATATATATATATATATATATATATATATATATATATATATATACATATGTATGTGTGTGTGTGTGTATATGTGCGTATGTATGTGTATGTGTGTGTATATGTATATGTATATATATATGTATATTATCCCTGGGGATACGGGTGAAAGAATACTTCCCACGTATTCCTCGCGTGTCGTAGAAAGCGACTAGAGGGGACGGGAGCGGGGGGCCAGAAATCCTCCCCTCCTTGTATTAACTTTCTAAAAATGGGAAACAGAAGAAGGTGTCACGCGGGGAGTGCTCATCCTCCTCGAAGGCTCAGAGTGGGGTGCCTAAATGTATGTGGATGTAACCAAGATGTGAAAAAAGGAGAGATAGGTAGTATGTTTGAGGAAAGGAACCTGGATGTTTTGGCTCTGATTGAAACGAAGCTCAAGGGTAAAGGGGAAGAGTGGTTTGGGAATGTCTGGGGAGTAAAGTCAGGGGTTAGTGAGAGGACAAGAGCAAGGGAAGGAGTAGCAATACTCCTGAAACAGGAGTTGTGGGAGTATGTGATAGAGTGTAAGAAAGTAAATTCTCGATTAATATGGGTAAAACTGAAAGTTGATGGAGAGAGGTGGGTGATTATTGGTGCTTATGCACCTGGGCATGAGAAGAAAGATCATGAGAGGCAAGTGTTTTGGGAGCAGCTGAATGAGTGTGTTAGTGGTTTTGATGCACGAGACCGGGTTATAGTGATGGGTGATTTGAATGCAAAGGTGAGTAATGTGGCAGTTGAGGGAATAATTGGTATACATGGGGTGTTCAGTGTTGTAAATGGAAATGGTGAAGAGCTTGTAGATTTATGTGCTGAAAAAGGACTGATGATTGGGAATACCTGGTTTAAAAAGCGAGATATACGTAAGTATACTTATGTAAGTAGGAGAGATGGCCAGAGAGCGTTATTGAATTACGTGTTAATTGACAGGCGTGCGAAAGAGAGACTTTTGGATGTTAATGTGCTGAGAGGTGCAACTGGAGGAATGTCTGATCATTATCTTGTGGAGGCTAAGGTGAAGATTTGTATGGTTTTTCAGAAAAGAAGAGTGAATGTTGGGGTGAAGAGGGTGGTGAAAGTAAGTGAGCTTGGGAAGGAGACCTGTGTGAGGAAGTACCAGGAGAGACTGAGTACAGAATGGAAAAAGGTGAGAACAATGGAAGTAAGGGGTGTGGGGGAGGAATGGGATGTATTTAGGGAATCAGTGATGGATTGCGCAAAAGATGCTTGTGGCATGAGAAGAGTGGGAGGTGGGTTGATTAGAAAGGGTAGTGAGTGGTGGGATGAAGAAGTAAGAGTATTAGTGAAAGAGAAGAGAGAGGCATTTGGACGATTTTTGCAGGGAAAAAATACAATTGAGTGGGAGATGTATAAAAGAAAGAGACAGGAGGTCAAGAGAAAAGTGCAAGAGGTGAAAAAAAGGGCAAATGAGAGTTGGGGTGAGAGAGTATCATTAAATTTTAGGGAGAATAAAAAGATGTTCTGGAAGGAGGTAAATAAAGTGCGTAAGACAAGGGAGCAAATGGGAACTTCAGTGAAGGGCGCAAATGGGGAGGTGATAACAAGTAGTGGTGACGTGAGAAGGAGATGGAGTGAGTATTTCGAAGGTTTGTTGAATGTGTTTGATGATAGAGTGGCAGATATAGGGTGTTTTGGTCGAGGTGGTGTGCAAAGTGAGAGGGTTAGGGAAAATGATTTGGTAAACAGAGAAGAGGTAGTGAAAGCTTTGCGGAAGATGAAAGCCGGCAAGGCAGCAGGTTTGGATGGTATTGCAGTGGAATTTATTAAAAAAGGGGGTGACTGTATTGTTGACTGGTTGGTAAGGTTATTTAATGTATGTATGACTCATGGTGAGGTGCCTGAGGATTGGCGGAATGCGTGCATAGTGCCATTGTACAAAGGCAAAGGGGATAAGAGTGAGTGCTCAAATTACAGAGGTATAAGTTTGTTGAGTATTCCTGGTAAATTATATGGGAGGGTATTGATTGAGAGGGTGAAGGCATGTACAGAGCATCAGATTGGGGAAGAGCAGTGTGGTTTCAGAAGTGGTAGAGGATGTGTGGATCAGGTGTTTGCTTTGAAGAATGTATGTGAGAAATACTTAGAAAAGCAAATTGATTTGTATGTAGCTTTTATGGATCTGGAGAAGGCATATGAGAGAGTTGATAGAGATGCTCTGTGGAAGGTATTAAGAATATATGGTGTGGGAGGAAAGTTGTTAGAAGCATTGAAAAGTTTTTATCGAGGATGTAAGGCATGTGTACGTGTAGGAAGAGAGGAAAGTGATTGGTTCTCAGTGAATGTAGGTTTGCGGCAGGGATGTGTGATGTCTCCATGGTTGTTTAATTTGTTTATGGATGGGGTTGTTAGGGAGGTAAATGCAAGAGTTTTGGAAAGAGGGGCAAGTATGAAGTCTGTTGGGGATGAGAGAGCTTGGGAAGTGAGTCAGTTGTTGTTCGCTGACGACACAGCGCTTGTGGCTGATTCATGTGTGAAACTGCAGAAGGTTGTGACTGAGTTTGATAAAGTGTGTGGAAGAAGAAAGTTAAGAGTAAATGTGAATAAGAGCAAGGTTATTAGGTACAGTAGGGTTGAGGGTCAAGTCAATTGGGAGGTGAGTTTGAATGGAGAAAAACTGGAGGAAGTGAAGTGTTTTAGATATCTGGGAGTGGAT
>NC_092238.1:50016043-50023543 GCF_036320965.1 Panulirus ornatus | reverse complement strand
GTTAATGAGAGGACAAGAGCAAGGGAAGGAGTAGCACTACTCCTGAAACAGAAGTGGTGGGAGTATGTGATAGAGTGTAAGAAAACTACTCTAGATTGATATGGGTAAAACTGAAAGTTGATGGAGAGAGATGAGTGATTATTGGTGCATATGCACCTGGGCATGAGAAGGAAGATCATGAGAGGCAAGTGTTTTGGGAGCAGCTGAATGAGTGTGTTAGTGGTTTTGATGCACGCCACCGGGTTATGATGATGGGTGATTTGAATGCAAAGGTGAGTAATGTAGTAGTTGAGGGAATAATTGGTTTACATGGGGTGTTCAGTGTTGTAAATGGAAATGTTGAAGAACTTGTAGGTTTATGTGGTGAAAAAGGACTGGTGATTGGGAATACCTGGTTTAAAAAGAGATATACATAAGTATACGTATGTAAGTAGGAGAGATGTCCAGAGAGCATTATTGCATTACGTGTTAATTGATAGGCACGCGAAAGAGAGACTTTTGGATGTTAATATGCTGAGAGGTGCAACTGGAGGGATGTCTGATCATTATCTTGTGGAGGCGAAGTTGAAGATTTGTAGAGGTTTTCAGAAAAGAAGAGAGAATGTTGTGGTGAAGAGAATGGTGAGAGTAGGTGAGATTGTGAAGGAGAATTGTGAAGGAAATACCAGGAAAGCCTGAGTACAGAATGGATAAAGGTGAGAACAAAAGAGGTAAGGGGAGTGGAGGAGGAGTGGGATGTATTTAGGGAAGCTGTGATGGCTTGCGCAAAAGATGCTTTTGGCAAGAGAATCGTGGGAGGTGGGCATATTAGAAAAAGTAGTGAGTGGTGGGATGAAGAAGTAAGATTATTAGTGAAAGAGAAGAGAGAGGCATTTGGACGATTTTTGCAGGGGAATAATGCAAATGAGTGGGAGATGTATGAAAGAAACCGACAGGAGGTCAAGAAAAAGGTGCAAAAGTTGAAAAAGCGGGGAAATGAGAGATGGGGTGAGAGGGTATCATTAAATTTTAGGGAGAATAAAGAGATGTTTTGGAAGGAGGTAAATAAAGTGCGTAAGACAAGGGAACAAATGGGAACTTCAGTGAAGGTTGTTAATCGGGAGTTGATAGGAAATAGTGATGATGTGAGAAGGAGATGGAGTGAGTATTTTGAAGGTTTGTTGAATGTGTTTGATGATAGAGTGGCAGATATAGGGCATTTTAGTCTAGGTGGTGTGCCAAGTGAGAGGGTTAGCAAAAATGATTTGGTAAACGGAGAGGAGGTAGTAAAGGCATTGCAGAAGATAAAGCAGGCAAGGCAGCGGGTTTGGATGGTATTCCTGTGGAATTTATTAAAAAAGGGGGTGAACGTATTGTTGACTGGTTGGTAAGGTTATTTAATGTATGTATGATTCATGGTGAGGTGCCTGAGCATTGACGGAATGTTTGCATAGTGCCATGATACAAAGGCAAAGGGGATAAGCGTGAGTGCTCATATTACAGAGGTATAAATAAGTCTGTTGAGTATTCCTGGTAAATAATGTGGGAGGGTATTGATTGAGAAGGTGAAGGCATGTACAGAGCATCAGACTGGGGAAGAGCAGTGTGATTTCATAAGTGGTAGAGGATGAGTGGATCAGGTGTTTACTTTGAAGAATGTATGTGAGAAATACTTAGAAAAGCAAATGGATTTGTATGTAGCATTTATGGATCTGGAGAAGGCATATGAGAGAGCTGATAGAGACGCTCTTTGGAAGGTATTAAGAATATATGGTGTGGGAGGCAAGTTCTTAGCAGTGAAAAGTTTTTATCGAGGATATAAGGCATGTGTACGTGAAGAAAGAGAGGAAAGTGATTGGTTCTCGGTAAATGTAGGTTTGCGTCAGGGGTGTGTGATGTCTCCATGGTTGTTTGATTTGTTTATCGATGTGGTTGTTAAGGAGGTGAATGCAAGAGTTTTGGAAAGATGGGTAAGTATGCATTCTGTTGTGGAGGAGAGAGCTCGGGAAGTGAGTCAGCTGTTGTTCGCTGATGATACATCACTGGTGGCTGATTCGTGTGAGAAACTGCAGAAGCTGGTGACTGAGTTTGGTGAAGTGTGTGAAAGAAGAAAGTTGAAAGTGAACGTGAATAAGAGCAAGGTTATTAGGTACAGTAGGGTTGAGGGTCAAGTGGACTAGGAGGAAAATTTGAATGGAGAAAAACTGGAGGAAATGAAGTGTTTTAGATATATGGGAATGGATTTGGCAGCGGATTGGACCAACGAAGCGGAAGTGAATCATAGAGCGGGGGAGGGGGCGAAAATTCTGGGAGCGTTGAAGAATGTGTGGTAGTCGAGAACATTATCTCGGAAAGCAAAAATGGGTATGTTTGAAGGAATAGTGGTTCCAACAATGTTGTATGGTTGCGAGGCGTGGGTTGTGGATTTAGTTGTGGAGGGGAGGGTGGATATGCTGGAAATTGGATGTTTGAGGACAATATGTGGTGTGAGGTTGTTTGATCGAGTAGGTAATAATAGGGTAAGACAGATGTGTGGCAACAAAAAGAGTGTGTTTAAGAGATCAGAGAAGGGTGTTTTGAAATGGTTTGGTCACATGGAGAGAATGAGTGAGGAAAGATTGACCAAGAGGATATATGTGTCAGAGGTGGAGGGACCGAGAATTGAGAGACCAAATTCGAGGTGGAGGGATGAATTATAAAAGATTTTGAGTGATCGGGGCCTGAATATGCAGGAGGGTGAAAGGCGTGCAGGGAAAAGACTGAATTAGAACGATGTGGTATGCCAGGTCGACATGCTGTCAATGGATTGAACTAGGGCATGTGAAGAGTTTGGGTTAAACCTTGGAAACTTCTGTGGGGAATGGATATGGAAGGGGAGCTCTGGTTTCGGTGCATTATTACAAGACAGCTAGAGGTTGAGTGTGAACGAATGTTGCCTTTCTTGTCTTTCCTGGCGCTACCTCGCACACATGAGGGGGAAGGGAGTTGTTATTACATGTGTGGCGAGGTGGCGATATGAATGAAAAAAGGCAGACAGTATGAATTACGTACATGTGTATATATGTATATGTCTGTGTGTGTATGTATATGTATAGGTTGTGATGTATAGGTATGTATATTTGCGTGTGTGGAAGAGTATGTATATACATGTGTATGTGTGTGTGTTGGGCCTTCTTTCGTCTGTTCCCTTGCGCTACCTCGCTAACGCGGGAGACAGCGACAAAGCCAAATATATATATATATATATATATATATATATATATATATATATATATATATATATATATATATATATATATATATATCTTCTTCTTTTAAACTATTCGCCATTTCCCGCGTTAGCGAGGTAGCGTTAAGACCAGAGGACTGAGCCTTTGTGGAATATCCTCACCTGGCTCCCCTCTGTTCCTTCTGTTGGAGAATTTAAAAAAAAAAACGAGAGGGGAGGATTTCCAGCCTCCCGCTCCCTCCCCTTTTAATGGCCTCCTACGACACGCAGGGAATTCGTGTGAAGTATTCTTTCTCCCCTATCCCCAGGGATAATTTATATATATATATATATATATATATATATATATATATATATATATATATATATATATATATACATATATATATATACATATACATATATACATATATATATAGTGTCCAGCAGTGTATCGAGACAGACTTCCCAAGAACTTTTTTAAAGGGGAAGTAAATGTTTATAGTTGTGTTACTGTAGTGATAGTTTTCATACATGGTGCTCTGACAAGAAAATAGTGAAATTGGAAAAAAATGTAGCTTAGACATTGAAGCTTATTCTTTTTTTTTCAAAGTGATAGAGATGGAAAGCAAAACGGTGTTTTTCATAAATGTACTGGAAAAGTTGAGGTCTAGATAAATTTTTGGTCTCTCAAGGCTTTATTATGGCGGATGACCAACTACCTACCCTCATGTATCCAAGATATGGTTGTACTTTGTGTAATGAAGAAAATTGAGAAACATTATAAGCCAATATTCCTGTTTCATGATAAGAGAAGTGGACCAGGCAGTAAGATACAGTGGTTAAATTGATGAAAACTACTATTGACGTTTGTGTAAATAAATTACACATTTCCCTTTTCCATAGCCAGAGGTTGAACCATTATGTGATATTCATTTTTTTCATTTCATTTCAAGCTAGATGAAGGCAAATGAGAGTTGGGGTGAGAGAGTATCATTAAATTTTAGGGAGAATAAAAAGATGTTCTGGAAGGAGGTAAATAAAGTGCGTAAGACAAGGGAGCAAATGGGAACTTCAGTGAAGGGCGCAAATGGGGAGGTGATAACAAGTAGTGGTGATGTGAGAAAAAGATGGAGTGAGTATTTTGAATGTTTTTTGAATATGTTTGATGATAGAGTGGCAGATATAGGGTGTTTTGGTCGAGGTGGTGTGCAAAGTGAGAGGGTTAGGGAAAATGATTTGGTAAACAGAGAAGAGGTAGTAAAAGCTTTGCGGAAGATGAAAGCCGGCAAGGCAGCAGGTTTGGATGGTATTGCAGTGGAATTTATTTAAAAAGGAGGTGACTGTATCATTGACTGGTTGGTAAGGTTATTTAAAGTATGTATGACTCATGGTGAGGTGCCTCAGGACTGGCGGAATGCAGGAGGGTGAAAGGAGGGTAAGGAATAGTGTGAATTGGATCCATGTGGTATACCGGGGTTGACGTGCTGTCAGTGGATTGAATCAGGGCATGTGAAGCGTCTGGGGTAAACCATGGACGTGTATGTATATACATGTGTATTGAGGATGGGTTGTGCCATTTCTTTCGTCTGTTTCCTAACGCGACCTCGCAAACGCTGGAGACAGCGACAAAGCAAAAAAAAAAGAAAAAAAAAATTTATATATATATATATATATATATATATATATATATATATATATATATATATATATATATATATATATATATATATATATATATATATATGTATTTATATATATATATATATATATATATATATATATATATATATATATATATATATATATATATATATATATATATATATATATATATATATATATATATTTGGTCTATCGCTGTCTCCCGCTCCTGCGAAGTAGAGGAAGGAAACAGACGAAAGAAATGGCCCAACCCACCCCCACACACATGCACACACACAAACACGTCCACACACGCAAACATACACAGCCACATATCCCAACGTAAACACATATATACACACACAGACACACATATATACACACAAGCACAAAATTCACACTGTCTGCCCCTACTCACCCACATCACGAACCCGCCACACACGGAATAGCACCCCGCTCCCCCTTCATGTTCGCGAAGCAGCGCCAGGAAAAGTGAACATAGGCCCAATTCGCTAACACTCAGTTTCCAGCTGTCATGCAATAATGCCCGAAACCACAGCTCCCTTTCCACGTCCAGGTCCCACAAAACTTTCCATGGTTTACCCAAGACGCTTCACATGCCCTGATTCAATCCACTGACAGCATGTCAACCCCGGTATACCACATCGATCCAATTCAATCTATTCCTTGCCCGCCTTTCACCCTCCTGCATGTTCAGGCCCCGATCACACAAAATCTTTTTCACTCCATCTTTCCACCTCCAATTTGGTCTCCCACTTCTCCTCGTTCCTTCCACCTCCGACACATATATCCTCTTGGTCAATTTTTCCTCATTCATTCTCTCCATGTGCCCAAACCATTTCAAAACACCCTCTTCTGCTCTCTCAAGCACGTTCTTTTTATTTCCAACCATCTCTCTTATCCTTACATTACTTACTCGATCAAACCACCTCACACCACACATTGTCCTCAAACATTTCATTTCCAGCATATCCACCCCCCTGCGCAAAACTCTATCCATAGCCCACACCTCGCAACCATACAACATTGTTGGAACCACTGTTCCTTCAAACATACCCATTTTTGCTTTCCGAGATAATGTTCTCGACTTCCACACATTCTTCAAGGCTCCCAGGATTTTCGCCCCCTCCCCCACCGTATATTCTACTTCCGCTTCCATGGTTCCATCCGCTGCCAGATCCACTCCCAGATATCCTCCAGTTTTTCTCCATTCAAACTTACCTCCTAATTGAGTTGCCCCTCAACCCTACTGAACCTAATAACCTTGCTCTTATTCACATTTACTCTTAACTTTCTTCCTTCACACACTTTACCAAACTCAGTCACCAGCTTCTGCAGTTTCTCACATGAATCAGCCACCAGCGCTGTATCATCAGCGAACAACAACTGACTCACTTCCCAAGCTCTCTCATCCACAACAGACTTCATACTTCCCCCTCTTTCCAAAACTCTTGCATTCACCTCCCTAACAACCCCATCCATAAACAAATTAAACAACCATGGAGACATCACACACCCCTGCCGCAAACCTACATTCACTGAGAACCAATCACTTTCCTCTCTTCATAAACGTACACATGCCTTACATCCTCGATAAAAACTTTTCACTGCTTCTAACAACTTGCCTCCCACACCATATATTCTTAATACCTTCCACAGAGCATCTCTATTAACTATATCATACGCCTTCTCCAGATCCATAAATGCTACATACAAATCCATTTGCTTTTCTAAGTATTTCTCACAAACATTCTTGAAAGCAAACACCTGATTGTCACATCCTCTACCACTTCTGAAACCACACCGCTCTTCCCCAATCTGATGCTCTTTACGTGCCTTCACCCTCTCAATCAATACCCTCCCATGTATTTTACCAGGAATACTCAACAAACTTATACCTCTGTAATTTGAGCACTCACTCTTATCCCCTTTGCCTTTGTACAATGGCACTATGCACGCATTCCGCCAATCCTCAGGCACCTCACCATGAGTCATACATACATTAAATAACCTTACCAACCAGTCAACAATACAGTCAGCCCCTTTTTTAAAAAATTCCACTGTAATACCATCCAAACCTGCTGCCTTGCCGGTTTTCATCTTCCGCAAAGTTTTTACTACCTCTTCTCTGTTTACCAAATCATTTTCCCTGACCCTCAAACTTTGCACACCACCTCGACCAAAACACCCTATATCTGCCACTCTATCATCAAACACATTCAACAAACCTTTAAAATACTCACTCTATCTCCTTTGCACATCATCACTACTTGTTATCACCTCCCCATTTGCCCCCTTCACTGAAGTTCCCATTTGCTCCCTTGTCGTACGCACTTTATTTACCTCCTTCCAGAACATCTTTTTATTCTCCCTAAAATTTAGTGGTACTCTCACCCCAACTCTCTTTTGCCCTCTTTTTCACCTCTTGCACCTTTCTCTTGACCTCCTGTCTCTTTCTTTTATACATCTTCCTCTCAATTGCATTTTTTCCCTGCAATAATCGTCTAAATGCCTCTCTCTTCTCTTTCACTAATAATCTTACTTCTTCTTCCCACCACTCACTACACTTTCTAATCAACCCACGTTGCACGCTTCTCATGCCACAAGTATCTTTTTCGCAATCCATCACTGATTCCGTAAATACATCC
>NC_092238.1:49979414-50015943 GCF_036320965.1 Panulirus ornatus | reverse complement strand
TAGTCCCGGGAGAGAGTACAGAATGGAAAAAGGTGAGAACAATGGAAGTAAAAGGAATGGGGGAGGAATGGGTTGTATTTAGGGAATCAGTGATGGATTGCGCAAAAGATGCTTGTGGCATGAGTAGCGTGGGAGGTGGGTTGATTAGAAAGGTTAGTGAGTGGTGGGATGAAAAAGTAAGATTATTAGTGAAAGAGAAGAGAGAGGCATTTGGACGATTTTTGCAGGGAAAAAATGCAATTGAGGTGGAGATGTATAAAAGAAAGAGACAGGAGGTCAAGAGAAAGTTGCAAGAGGTGAAAAAGAGGGCAAATGAGAGTTGGGGTGAGAGAGTATTATTATATTATGGGGAGAATGAAAAGATGTTCTGGAAGGAGGTAAATAAGATGCGTAAGGCAAGGGAGCAAATGCGAACTTCGGTGAAGAGCACAAATGGGGAGGTGATAACAAGTAGTGGTGATGTGAGAAGGAGATGGAGTGAGTATTTTGAAGGTTTGTTGAATGTGTTTGACGATATAGTGGCAGATATAGGGTGTTTTGGTCGAGGTGGTGTGCAAAGTGAGAGGGTTAGGGAAAATGATTTGGTAAACAGAGAAGAGGTAGTAAAAGCTTTGCGGAAGATGAAAGCCGGCAAGGCAGCAGGTTTGGATGGTATTGCAGTGGAATTTATTAAAAAAGGGGGTGACTGTATTATTGACTGGTTGGTAAGGTTATTTAATGTATGTATGACTCATGGAGAGGTGCCTGAGGATTGGCGGAATGCGTGCATAGTGCCATTGTACAAAGGCAAAGGGGATAGGAGTGAGTGCTCAAATTACAGAGGTATAATTTTGTTGAGTACTCCTGGTAAATTATATGGGAGGGTATTGATTGAGAGGGTGAAGGCATGTACAGAGCATCAGATTGGGGAAGAGCAGTGTGGTTTCACAAGTGGTAGAGGATGTGTGGACAGGTGTTTGCTTTGAAGAATGTATGTGAGAAATACTTAGGAAAGCAAATGGATTTGTATGTATCATTTATGGATCTGGAGAAGGCATATGATAGAGTTGATAGAGATTCTCTGTGGAAGGTATTAAGAATATATGTTGTAGGAGTGAAGTTGTTAGAAGCACTGAAAAGTTTTTATCTAGGATGTAAGGCATATGTACGTGTAGTAAGAGAGGAAAGTGATTGGTTCTCAGTGAATGTAGGTTTACGGCAGGGTGTGTGATGTCTCCATGGTTGTTTAATTTGCTTTATGGATGGGGCTCTTAGGGAGGTGAATGCAAGAGTTTTGGAAAGAGGGGCAAGTATGCAATCTGTTGGGGATGAGAGAGCTTTGGAAGTGAGTCAGTTGTTGTTCGCTGATGATACATCGCTGGTGGCTGATTCATGTGAGAAATTGCAGAAGCTGGTGACTGAGTTTGGTAAAGTGTGTGAAAGAAGAAAGTTAAGAGTAAATGTGAATAAGAGCAAGGTTATTAGGTACAGTAGGGTTGAAGGTCAAGTCAATTGGGAGGTAAGTTTGAATGGAGAAAAACAGGAGGAAGTAAAGTGTTTTAGATATCTGGGAGTGGATCTGGCAGCGGATGGAACCATGGAAGCGGAAGTGGATCATAGGGTGGGGGAGGGGGCGAAAATTCTGGGAGCCTTGAAGAATGTGTGGATGTCGAGAACATTATCTCGGAAGGCAAAAATGGGTATGTTTGAAGGAATAGTGGTTCCAACAATGTTGTATGGCTTGCGAGGCGTGGGCTATGGATAGAGTTGTGCGCAGGAGGATGGATGTGCTGGAAATGAGATGTTTGAGGACAATGTAAGGTTTGAGGTGGTTGATCGAGTAAGTAACGTAAGGGTAAGAGAGATGTGTGGAAATAGAAAGAGCGTTGTTGAGAGAGCAGAAGAGGGTGTTTTGAAATGGTTTGGGCACATGGAGAGAATGAGTGAGGAAAGATTGACCAAGAGGATATATGTGTCGGAGGTGGAGGGAACGAGAAGTGGTAGACCAAATTGGAGGTGGAAAGATGGAGTGAAAAAGATTTTGTGTGTTCGGGGCCTGAACATGCAGGAGGGTGAAAGGAAGGCAAGGAATAGAGTGAGTTGGATCGATATGGTATACCGGGGTTGACGTGCTGTCAGTGGATTGAATCAGGGCAATTGAAGCGTCTGGGGTGGGCCATGGAAAGCTGTGTAGGTATGTATATTTGCGTGTGTGGACGTATGTATATACATGTGTATGGGGGTGGGTTGGGCCATTTCTTTCGTCTGTTTCCTTGCGCTACCTCGCAAACGCGGGAGACAGCGACAAAGCGAAAAAAAGAAAAAAAAAAAGTGTGTGGAAGAAAAAAGTTAAGAGTAAATGTGAATAAGAGCAAGGTTATTAGGTACATTAGGGTTGAGGGTCAAGTCAATTGGGAGGTGAGTTTGAATGGAGAAAAACTGGAGGAAGTGAAGTGTTTTAGATATCTGGGAGTGGATCTGTCAGCGGATGGAACCATGGAAGCGGAAGTGGATCATAGGGTGGGGGAGGGGGCGAAAATTTTGGGAGCCTTGAAAAATGTGTGGAAGTCGAGAACATTATCTCGGAAAGCAAAAATGGGTATGTTTGAAGGAATAGTGGTTCCAACAATGTTGTATGGTTGCGAGGCGTGGGCTATGGATAGAGTTGTGCGCAGGAGGATGGATGTGCTGGAAATGAGATGTTTGAGGACAATGTGTGGTGTGAGGTGGTTTGATCGAGTAAGTAACGTAAGGGTAAGAGAGATGTGTGGAAATAAAAAGAGCGTGGTTGAGAGAGCAGAAGAGGGTGTTTTGAAATGGTTTGGGCATATGGAGAGAATGAGTGAGGAAAGATTGACCAAGAGGATATATGTGTCGGAGGTGGAGGGAACGAGGAGAAGAGGGAGACCAAATTGGAGGTGGAAAGATGGAGTGAAAAAGATTTTGTGTGATCGGGGCCTGAACATGCAGGAGGGTGTAAGGAGGGCAAGGAATAGAGTGAATTGGAGCGATGTGGTATACAGGGGTTGACGTGCTGTCAGTGGAGTGAATCAAGGCATGTGAAGCGTCTGGGGTAAACCATGGAAAGCTGTGTAGGTATGTATATTTGCGTGTGTGGACGTGTGTATGTACATGTGTATGGGGGGGGGGGGGCTGGGCCATTTCTTTCGTCTGTTTCCTTGCGCTACCTCGCAAACGCGGGAGACAGCGACAAAGTATAAAAAAAAAAAAAAAAAAATATATATATATATATATATATATATATATATCTTTCTCCCATATCCATTGCGATAGGGGAGAAAGAATACTTCCCACGCATTCCTCACGTGTCGTAGAAGGTGACTAAAGGGAACTTAAGCGGGGGGCTAGAAACCCTCCGCTCCTTTTATTTTAACGTTCTAAAAGGGAAAACGGAAGAAGGAGTCACGCGGGGAGTGCTCATCCTCCTCGAAGGCTCAGATTGGGTTGTCTAAATGTATGTGTATGTAACCAGGATGAGAAAATGGAGAGATATGTAGTATGTTTGAGGAGAGGAACCTGGATGTTTTGGCTCTGAGTGAAACGAAGCTTAAGGGTAAAGGGGAAGAGTGGTTTGGGAATGTCTTGGGAGTAAAGTCAGGAGTTAGTGAAAGGGCACGAACAAGGGAAGGAGTAGCAGTACTCCTGAAAAAGGAGTTGTGGGAGTATATGATAGAGTGTAAGAAGGTAAACTCCAGATTGATATGGGTAAAACTGAAAGTTGATGGTGAGAGATGGGTGATTATTGGTGCATATGCACCTGAGCATGAGAAGAAAGGTCATGAGAGGCAAGTGTTTTGGGAGCACTTGAATGAGTGTGTTAGTGGTTTTGATGCACGAGACCGGGTTATATCGATGGGTGATTTGAGGTGAGTAATGTGGCAGTTGAGGGAATAATTGGTATACATGGGGTGTTCAGTGTTACAAATGGAGATGGTGAGGAGCTTGTAGATTTGTGTGCTGAAAAAGGACTGGTGATTGGGAATACCTGGTTTAGATAGAAAGATATACATAAGTATTCTTATGTAAGTAGAAGAGATGGCCAGAGAGCGTTATTAGATTACGTGTTAATTGATAGGCGCAAGAAAGAGAGACTTTTGGATATTAATATACTGAGAGGTGCAACTGTAGGGATGTCTGATCATTATCTTGTGGAGGAGAAGGTGAAGATTTGTATAGGTTTTCCGAAAGGAAGAGAGAATGTTGGGATGAAGAGAGTGATGTGAGTAAGTGAGCTTGAGAAGGACACTTGTGTGAGGAAGTACCAGGAGAGACTGAGTACAAATGGAAAAAGGTGAGAACAAAGGATGTAAAGGGAGTGGGGAAGGAATGGGATGTATTTAGGGAAGCAGTGATGGCTTGCGCAAAAGATGCTTGTCGCATGAGAAGTGTGGGAGTTGGGCAGTTTAGAAAGGGTAGTGAATGGTGGGATGAAGAAGTAAGATTATTAGTGAAAGAGAAAAGAGAGGTATTTGGACGATTGTTGCAGAGAAATAATGCAAATGAGTGGGAGATGTATAAAAGAAAGAGACAGGAGGTCAAGAGAAAGTGCAAGTGGCGAAAAAGAGGGCAAATGAGAGTTGTGGTGAGAGAGTATCATTAAATTTTAGGGAGAACCAAAAGATATCTTGGAACGAAGTAAATAAAGTGCGTAAGACAAGGGAACAAATGGAAACTTAAGTGAAGGGGGCAAATGGGGAGCTGATAACAAGTAGCGGTGATGTTAGAAGGAGATGGAATGAGTATTTTGAAGGTTTGTTGAATGTGTTTGATGATAGAGTGGCAGATATAGGGTGTTTTGGTTGAGGTGGTGTGCAAAGTGAGAGGGTTAGGGAAAATGATTTAGTAAACAGAGAAGAGTTAGTAAAAGCTTTGCGGAAGATGAAAGCCGGCAAGGCAGCGGATTTGGAAGGTATTGCAGTGGATTTATAAAAAAAAAAAAGGGGTGACTGTATTGTTGACTGGTTGGTAAGGGTATTTAATGAATGTATGATTCATGTTGAGGTGCCTGAGGATTGGCGGAATGCTTGCATAGTGCCATTGTACAAAGGCAAAGGGGATAAGAGTTGGTGCTCAAATTACAGAGGAATAAGTTTGTTGAGTATTCCTGACAAATTATATGGGAGGGTACTGATTCAGAGGGTGAAGGCATGTACAGAGCATCAGATTGAGGAAGAGCAGTGTGGTTTCAGAGATGGTTTAGGATCTGTGGATCAGGAGTTTGCTTTGAAGAATGTATGTGAGAAATACTTAGAAAAACAAATGGATTTGTATGTACCATTTATGGATCTGGAAAAGGCATATGATAAGGTTGATAGAGATGCTTTATGGAAAGTATTAATAATATATGGTGTAGGAAGCAAGTTGTTAGATCAGTGAAAAGTTTTTATTGAGGATGTAAGGCATGTGTACATGTAGGAAAAGAGGAAAATGATTTGTTCTCAGTGAATGTAGGTTTGCGGCAGGTGTGTGTGATGTCTCCATGGCTGTTTAATTTTTTTTATGGACGGGGTTGTTATGGAGGTTAATGCAAGAGTTTTGAAAAGAGGGGCAAGTATGCAGTCTGTTGTGGATGAGAGAGCTTGGGAAGTGAGTCAGTGTTGTATGCTGATGATACAGTGCTGGTGGCTGATTCATGTGAGAAACTGCAGAAGCTGGTGACTGAGTTTAGTAAAGTGTGTGAAAGGAGAAAGTTAAGAGTAAATGTGAATAAGATCAAGGTTATTAGGTACAGTAGGGTTGACGGTCAAGTAAATTGGAAGGTAAGTTTGAATGGAGAAAAACTGATGGAAGTGAAGTATCTTAGATATATGGGCGTGGATTTGGCAGCGGATGGGACCATTGAAGCGGAAGTGAATCATAGAGTGGGGGAAGGGGCGAAAATTCTGGAAGCCTTGAAGAATGTGTGGAAATCGAGAACATTATCTCGGAAAGCAAAAATGGGTATGTTTGAAGGAATAATTGTTCCAACAATGTTGTATAGTTGCGAGGCGTGGGCTATGGTTAGAGTTGTGCGCAGGAGGGTGGATGTGCTGGAAATGAGATGTTTGAGGACAATATGTGGTGTGAGGTGGTTTGATTGAGTAAGTAATAATAGAGTAAGGAAGATGTGTGGTAATAAAAAGAGTGTGGTTGAGAGAGCAGAAGATGGTGTTTTGAAATGGTTTGGTCACATGGAGAGATTGAGTGAGGAAAGATTGACCAAGAGGATATGTATGTCAGAGGTGGAGGGAACGAGGAGAAGAGGGAGACCAAATTGGAGGTGGAAAGATGGAGTGAAAAAGATTTTGAGTGATCGGGGCCTGAACATGCAGGAGGGTAAAAGGCGTGCATGGAATAGAGTGAATTGGAACGATGTGGTATACCGGGGTCGACGTGCTTTCAATGGATTGAACCAGGGCATGTGAAGCATCTGGTGTAAACCATGGAAAGTTCTGTGGGGCCTGGATGTGGAAAGGGAGGTGTGGTTTCGGTGCATTATTACATGACAGCTAGAGACTTAATGTGACCAAATAGGGCCTGTGTTGTCTTTTCCTAGCACTACTTCGCTCACATGAGGGGGTAGGGGGTTGTTATTCCATGTGTGTCGAGGTGGCGATGGGAATGAATAAAGGTAGACAGTATGAATTATGTACATGTGTATATATGTATATGTCTGTGTGTATATATATATATGTATACATTGAGTTGTATAGGTATGTATACTTGCGTGTGTGGATTCAATGATACTTCTCGTGGTAATAGAGTTAGATTTGATACTGAGATGGCATTACTCCAGTCAATACAATGATCAAAGTTTTTAACGTGATTAAACAAGGCATTTGATTCTTGTCCTCTTCTATTACTTCTCTACAAGCTGTCGTGGACTTTTTCCTTTCGTTACTGTTTCTCCAAATCATTAATCAAGGCCCACCAACTGAAGTCGCGATTTGGATTCCTTAGGAAATGCCTTCATGAACAAGTGATGCAAAGATCTGTCCTGCCTCAAAGATTGTTTTAACTGTCTGGTCGACCATTTGACCAACTGTGAAACATTAAAGAAACACATTGAATTAAAAAAAACTTGAGATGGAGCAGGCTTTCGCATTACAAGAGAGAAGAAACGTGCCTTTCAAATGACAATACCGACATATATGAAGAACTGGATGTTGAACTATTGCTATGTTAGATTAACAAACGAACGCAATAGGCTACAAATGACACTAAATTGTAAGCAGAAACATCTTATTAAAAACAGCGACTGGACTAAGAACACAATCTTTCTTTTGTGATAAACCTGTCTAATAAACAACTAGATAAGGATTCCTTATTTGCATTAGGCTAGTGGTTAAGTTTTGTGTGCTCTAACAGGGAAACCAGCTGTGTTAATGCCACAAAGTCTTTTTTGTAATTTAGAGAAATGCAGTAATTTAATTAATGATGAAATCAATATCTGTAAGTGTTTAGTGTATGCCAGTTTGTCAAAACCAGTGGAACCTAATTGCCCCAAAAGATTTATAAGAGCTATCAACACCTGAAAAGAAAGTCAAGGATATACATGCTGTTTAAGCATATAAGGTTAACACTGATGTGATTTTAGACAAAAGTAATTATTTATCTAAAATTAATTATCTTTTAAATGATGACACAACATATTCTAAAAGTAGATATTCCTTTGAAGCAGTTAATTCCCATTTCAATAAAGAAATGAAGTTGTTGTTGAAAGGAAATGGTTCTCTTATCAAAAGTTTGTCATCTTTGTCTCCTTCATTGCCATATATGTATGGACTTATCAAAACACATAAACAGAATTCTCCAGCAAGACCTATAGTGAGTTCAGTAGGCTCCATCACATATAAATTGTCAAAATGGTTAGTTTCTTTATGAAGCACTTTTATGAGTAAAGTATCAAATTCTAATATCATGAACAATGTAGATTTAGTCAACAAGCTTAATAACATCAATGTTAATTTTGATTTCAATCTAGTTAGCTTTGATGTTTCCTCACTTTTCGTAGAAGTTCCAGCTGATGACCTTTTAGAATATTTATTTGATATCTTGGATTATATTCTTTTCCCTGTTTCAAAGTGTGTATCCGCTGAACTGATAAAATTATATATAAAAGACTGTATTTCAATTCAATGGAGATTATTATGCTCAATAATTTGGTATGGCAATGGGTAACCCTCTTTCACCTGAACTAAGTAATCTTTATATGGAAGACAGCGGGAGACAGCGACAAAGTATAAAAAAAAAAAAAAAAAAATCTTACCTCCTAATGCAATTTGGTTTAGGTATGTAGATGATGTTCTTTGTGTTTGGCCAACAAATGAAAATTTACAAATATATCTCCCCTTACTTAACAATTTAGTACCTTCCATCAAATTTGCTGTAGAAAATTAAAATCATTGTATGTTACCATTCTTAGATTGGATGATCCATAGACAAGGAACCAAGTTTAAGATTAGCATATAATGAAAACCTATCAATGTATGCTCATATATTCATTATTACTCATCTCAACATGACAGAGTTAATTCATCATCATTTCAATCTATGTTCCTTAGGGCATTACGTATTTGCAGTCGAGTTTATTGATGATGAGTTTGAGAAGATATATTCTATTGTATCTAAGCTAAAGTACCCTAGATCTTTCATTGATAAATCCCTGAAGTTAGCAAAGAAATCATTTTATAGAGTTCAGCCCAAACCTCCCATTAACACCAAGAATCTTTTATTTCTCTCTTTTATAAATAATTTTACTTTAATTCCCATATTGGTTAAATCCTTTAATGTAAATGTTCCCATCAGCAACAATAATACTATAAAGAATATCTTAAACAGGAACTCATGAAAATTCTGTTGTATGCATCTATAAAGTGCCATGTGGAAATTGTGATAAATTTTATGTTTGGCAGACTGGCAAGGATCTTTCTGTTAGACTTAAGCAACATAAATATACTAAAAAGACGGAACAAAAATCAAATGCTTTGCTTAATCACGTTAAAAACTTGATCATTGTATTGACTGGAGTACTGCCATCTCAGTTATTAACTCTAACTCTGTTACCATGAGAAATATCATTAAATCTTCAATCATAAAATACACAAAGAATTATAATCTTAATATCAGTGATGGTTTATAGAAATTAGATAACTTTATTGTTGATAGAATATGTAAAATGACAAGTTTATGAACTTTCGCTCTCTATCTTGGACAATCTCAGGTTTACCAAATGGCGTCCTAGCTTGGTCTCCTCGATGTATATCAACTGACTGTTATATCTCTCTCTTGTGTCTCCCCTGATGATGTGATTATGACATGAAAGTGCACTTGGGAACTTAATGGGGTTCATTTTCCCCGTGGACTCATATTAATATCTTGAACACGCGGAAAATTGGGGTCCTTCCCAGTATATATATATATATATATATATATATATATATATATCTTTTTTTTTTTTTTTTATACTTTGTCGCTGTCTCCCGCGTTTGCGAGGTAGCGCAAGGAAACAGACGAAAGAAATGGCCCAACCCCCCCCCCCCCATACACATGTACATACACACGTCCACACACGCAAATATACATACCTACACAGCTTTTCATGGTTTACCCCAGACGCTTCACATGCCTTGATTCAATCCACTGACAGCACGTCAACCCCTGTATACCACATGGCTCCAATTCACTCTATTCCTTGCCCTCCTTTCACCCTCCTGCATGTTCAGGCCCCGATCACACAAAATCTTTTTCACTCCATCTTTCCACCTCCAATTTGGTCTCCCTCTTCTCCTCGTTCCCTCCACCTCCAACACATATATCCTCTTGGTCAATCTCTCCTCACTCATTCTCTCCATGTGCCCAAACCATTTCAAAACACCCTCTTCTGCTCTCTCAACCACGCTCTTTTTATTTCCACACATCTCTCTTACCCTTACGTTACTTACTCGATCAAACCACCTCACACCACACATTGTCCTCAAACATCTCATTTCCAGCACATCCATCCTCCTGCGCACATCTCTATCCATAGCCCACGCCTCGCAACCATACAACATTGTTGGAACCACTATTCCCTCAAACATACCCATTTTCGCTTTCCGAGATAATGTTCTCGACTTCCACACATTTTTCAAGGCTCCCAAAATTTTCGCCCCCTCCCCCACCCTATGATCCACTTCCGCTTCCATGGTTCCATCCGCTGACAGATCCACTCCCAGATATCTAAAACACTTCACTTCCTCCAGTTATTCTCCATTCAAACTCACCTCCCAATTGACTTGACCCTCACCCCTACTGTACCTAATAACCTTGCTCTTATTCACATTTACTCTCAACTTTCTTCTTCCACACACTTTACCAAACTCAGTCACCAGCTTCTGCAGTTTCTCACATGAATCAGCCACCAGCGCTGTATCATCAGCGAACAACAACTGACTCACTTCCCAAGCTCTCTCATCCCCAACAGACTTCATACTTGCCCCTCTTTCCAGGACTCTTGCATTTACCTCCCTTACAACCCCATCCATAAACAAATTAAACAACCATGGAGACATCACACACCCCTGCCGCAAACCTACATTCACTGAGAACCAATCACTTTCCTCTCTTCCTACACGTACACATGCCTTACATCCTCGATAAAAACTTTTCACTGCTTCTAACAACTTGCCTCCCACACCATATATTCTTAATACCTTCCACAGAGCATCTCTATCAACTCTATCATATGCCTTCTCCAGATCCATAAATGCTACATACAAATCCATTTGCTTTTCTAAGTATTTCTCACATACATTCTTCAAAGCAAACACCTGATCCACACATCCTCTACCACTTCTGAAACCGCACTGCTCTTCCCCAATCTGATGCTCTGTACATGCCTTCACCCTCTCGATCAATACCCTCCCATATAATTTACCAGGAATACTCAACAAACTTATACCTCTGTAATTTGAGCACTCACTCTTATCCCCTTTGCCTTTGTACAATGGCACTATGCACGCATTCCGCCAATCCTCAGGCACCTCACCATGAGTCATACATACATTAAATAACCTTACCAACCAGTCAACAATACAGTCACCCCCTTTTTTAATAAATTCCACTGCAATACCATCCAAACCTGCTGCCTTGCCGGCTTTCATCTTCCGCAAAGCTTTTACTACCTCTTCTCTGTTTACCAAATCATTTTCCCTAACCCTCTCACTTTGCACACCACCTCGACCAAAACACCCTATATCTGCCACTCTGTCATCAGACACATTCAACAAACCTTCAAAATACTCATTCCATCTCCTTCTCACATCACCGCTACTTGTTATCACCTCCCCATTTGCGCCCTTCACTGAAGTTCCCATTTGCTCCCTTGTCTTACGCACCCTATTTACCTCCTTCCAGAACATCTTTTTATTCTCCCTAAAATTTACTGATAGTCTCTCACCCCAACTCTCATTTGCCCTTTTTTTCACCTCTTGCACCTTTCTCTTGACCTCCTGTCTCTTTCTTTTATACTTCTCCCACTCAATTGCATATATATATATATATATATTTTTTTTTTTTTCATTTAATTTTGCTTTGTCGCTGTCTCCCGCGTTAGCGAGGTAGCGCAAGGAAACAGACGAAAGAATGTCCCAACCCACCCATATACACATGTATATACATACACATCCACACACGCAAATATACATACATATATATCTCAAGAAACACATGTATATATACACACACAGACATATACATATATACACGTGCACAAAATTCATAATTTCTGCCTTTATCTATTCCCATCGCCACCTCGCCACACATGGAATAACAACCCCCTCCACCCTCCAGTGTGCGAGGTAGCACTAGGAAAAGACAACAAAGGCCCCATTCGTTCACACTCAGTCTCTAGCTGTCATGTAATATTTCACCGAAACCACAGCTCCCTTTCCACATCCAGGCCCCACACAACCTTCCATGGTTTACCCCAGACGCCTCATATGCCCTGGTTTAATCCATTGACAGTACGTCGACCCCGGTATACCACATCGCTCCAATTCACTCTATTCCTTGCACGCCTTTCACCCTCCTGCATGTTCAGGCCCCGATCACTCAAAATCTTTTTCACTCCATCTTTCCACCTTCAATTTGGTCTCCCACTTCTCCTCGTTCCCTCCATCTCTGACATATATATCCTCTTGGTCAATATTTACTCACTCATCCTCTCCATGTGACCAAACCATTTCAAAACACCCTCTTCTGCTCTCTCAACCACCCTCTTCTTATTTCCTCACATCTCTCTTACCCTAACATTACTTACTCGATCAAACCACTTCACACAACATATTGTCCTCAAACATCTCATTTCCAGCAAATCCACCCTCCTGCGCACAACTCTATCCATAGCCCACGCCTCGCAGCCATACAACATTGTTGGAACCACTATTCCTTCAAACATACACATTTTTGCTTTCCGAGATAATGTTCTCGACTTCCAAACATATACATATATATATATATATATATATATATATATATATATATATATATATATATATATATATATATATATATATATATATAAATATAAATATTTTTTTTTTTTTTTTTTGCTTTGTCGCTGTCTCCCGCGTTTGCGAGGTAGCGCAAGGAAACAGACGAAAGAAATGGCCCAACCCACCCCCATACACATGTATATACATACGTCCACACACGCAAATATACATACCTACACAGCTTTCCATGGTTTACCCCAGACGCTTCACATGCCCTGATTCAATCCACTGACAGCACGTCAACCCCGGTATACCACATCGCTCCAATTCACTCTATTCCTTGCCCTCCTTTCACCCTCCTGCATGTTCAGGCCCCGATCACACAAAATCTTTTTCACTCCATCTTTCCACCTCCAATTTGGTCTCCCTCTTCTCCTCGTTCCCTCCACCTCCGACATATATGTCCTCTTGGTCAATCTTTCCTCACTCATTCTCTCTATGTGCCCAAACCATTTCAAAACACCCTCTTCTGCTCTCTCAACCACGCTCTTTTTATTTCCACACATCTCTCTTACCCTTACGTTACTTACTCGATCAAACCACCTCACACCACACATTGTCCTCAAACATCTCATTTCCAGCACATCCATCCTCCTGCGCACCACTCTATCCATAGCCCACGCCTCGCAACCATACAACATTGTTGGAACCACTATTCCTTCAAACATACCCATTTTTGCTTTCCGAGATAATGTTCTCGACTTCCACACATTCTTCAAGGCTCCCAGAATTTTCGCCCCCTCCCCCATCCTATGATCCACTTCCGCTTCCATGGTTCCATCCGCTGCCAGATCCACTCCCAGATATCTAAAACACTTTACTTCCTCCAGTTTTTCTCCATTCAAACTCACCTCCCAATTGACTTGACCCTCAACCCTACTATATCTAATAACCTTGCTCTTATTCACATTTACTCTTAACTTTCTTATTTCACACACTTTACCAAACTCAGTCACCGGCTTCTGCAGTTTCTTACATGAATCAGCCACCAGCGCTGTATCATCAGCGAACAACAACTGACTCACTTCCCAAGCTCTCTCATCCCCAACAGACTATATATATATATATATATATATATATATATATATATATATATATATATATATATATATATATATATATATATATATATATATATATATATATATATATATATATATATATATATATATATATATATATATATATATACATATATATATATATATATATATATATATATATATATATATATATATATATATATATATATATATATATATATATATATATACATATATATATATATGAAAAAAGGAGAGATAGGTAGTATGTTTGAGGAAAGGAACCTGGATGTTTTGGCTCTGAGTGAAACGAAGCTCAAGGGTAAAGGGGAAGAGTGGTTTGGAAATGTCTGGGGAGTGAAGTCAGGGGTTAGTGAGAGGACAAGAGCAAGGGAAGGAGTAGCAATACTCCTAAAAACAGGAGTTGTGGGAGTATGTGATAGAAATGTAAGAAAATAAATTCCCGATTAATATGGGTAAAATTGAAAGTTGATGGAGAGAGGTGGGTGATTATTGGTGCATATGCACCTGGGCATGAGAAGAAAGATCATGAGAGGCAAGTGTTTTGGGAGCAGCTAAATGAGTGTGTTAGCGGTTTTGATGCACGAGACCGGGTTATAGTGATGGGTGATTTGAATGCAAAGGTGAGTAATGTGGCAGTTGAGGGAATAATTGGTATGCATGGGGTGTTCAGTGTTGTAAATGGAAATGGTGAAGAGCTTGTAGATTTATGTGCTGAAAAAGGACTGATGATTGGGAATACCTGGTTTAAAAAGCGAGATATACATAAGTATACTTATGTAAGTAGGAGAGATGGCCAGAGAGCGTTATTGGATTACGTGTTAATTGACAGGCGTGCGAAAGAGAGACTTTTGGATGTAAATGTGCTGAGAGGTGCAACTGGAGGGATGTCTGATCATTATCTTGTGGAGGCTAAGGTGAAGATTAGTATGGGGTTTCAGAAAAGAAGAGTGAATGTTGGGGTGAAGAAGGTGGTGAGAGTAAGTGAGCTTGGGAAGGAGACCTGTGTGAAGAAGTATCAGGAGAGACTGTGTACAGAATGGAAAAAGGTGAGAAAAATGGAAGTAAGGGGAGTGGGGGAGGAATGGGATGTATTTAGGGAATCAGTGATGGATTGCGCAAAAGATGCTTGTGGCATGAGAAGAGTGGGAGGTGGGCTGTTTAGAAAGGGTAGTGAGTGGTGGGATGAAGAAGTAAGAGTATTAGTGAAAGAGAAGAGAGATGCATTTGGACGATTTTTGCAGGGAAAAAATGCAATTGAGTGGGAGAAGTATAAAAGAAAGAGACAGGAGGTCAAGAGAAAGGTGCAAGAGGTGAAAAAAAGGGCAAATGAGAGTTGGGGTGAGAGACTATCAGTAAATTTTAGGGAGAATAAAAAGATGTTCTGGAAGGAGGTAAATAGGGTGCGTAAGACAAGGGAGCAAATGGGAACTTCAGTGAAGGGCTTAAATGGGGAGGTGATAACAAGTAGTGGTGATGTGAGAAGGAGATGGAATGAGTATTTTGAAGGTTTGTTGAATGTGTCTGATGACAGAGTGGCAGATATAGGGTGTTTTGGTCGAGGTGGTGTGCAAAGTGAGAGGGTTAGGGAAAATGATTTGGTAAACAGAGAAGAGGTAGTAAAAGCTTTGCGGAAGATGAAAGCCGGCAAGGCAGCAGGTTTGGATGGTATTGCAGTGGAATTTATTAAAAAAGGGGGTGACTGTATTGTTGACTGGTTGGTAAGGTTATTTAATGTATGTATGACTCATGGTGAGGTGCCTGAGGATTGGCGGAATGCGTGCATAGTGCCATTGTACAAAGGCAAAGGGGATAAGAGTGAGTGCTCAAATTACAGAGGTATAAGTTTGTTGAGTATTCCTGGTAAATTATATGGGAGGGTATTGATTGAGAGGGTGAAGGCATGTACGGAGCATCAGATTGGGGAAGAGCAGTGTGGTTTCAGAAGTGGGAGAGGATGTGTGGATCAGGTGTTTGCTTTGAAGAATGTATGTGAGAAATAGAAAAGCAAATGGATTTGTATGTAGCATTTATGGATCTGGAGAAGGCATATGATAGAGTTGATAGAGATGCTCTGTGGAAGGTATTAAGAATATATGGTGTGGGAGGCAAGTTGTTAGAAGCAGTGAAAAGTTTTTATCGAGGATGTAAGGCATATGTACGTGTAGGAAGAGAGGAAAGTGATTGGTTCTCAGTGAATGTAGGTTTGCGGCAGGGGTGTGTGATGTCTCCATGGTTGTTTAATTTGTTTATGGATGGGGTTGTTAGGGAGGTAAATGCAAGAGTCTTGGAAAGAGGGGCAAGTATGAGGTCTGTTGGGGATGAGAGAGCTTGGGAAGTGAGTCAGTTGTTGTTCGCTGATGATACAGCGCTGGTGGCGGATTCATGTGAGAAACTGCAGAAGCTGGTGACGGAGTTTGGTAAAGTGTGTGGAAGAAGAAAGTTAAGAGTAAATGTGAATAAGAGCAAGGTTATTAGGTACAGTAGGGTTGAGGGTCAAGTCAATTGGGAGGTGAGTTTGAATGGAGAAAAACTGGAGGAAGTGAAGTGTTTTAGATATCTGGGAGTGGATCTGTCAGCGGATGGAACCATGGAAGCGGAAGTGGATCATAGGGTGGGGGAGGGGGCGAAAATTTTGGGAGCCTTGAAAAATTTGTGGAAGTCGAGAACATTATCCCGGAAAGCAAAAATGGGTATGTTTGAAGGAATAGTGGTTCCAACAATGTTGTATGGTTGCGAGGCGTGGGCTATGGATAGAGTTGTGCGCAGGAGGATGGATGTGCTGGAAATGAGATGTTTGAGGACAATGTGTGGTGTGAGGTGGTTTGATCGAGTAAGTAACGTAAGGGTAAGAGAGATGTGTGGAAATAAAAAGAGCGTGGTTGAGAGAGCAGAAGAGGGTGTTTTGAAATGGTTTGGGCACATGGAGAGAATGAGTGAGGAAAGATTGACCAAGAGGATATATGTGTCGGAGGTGGAGGGAACGAGGAGAAGAGGGAGACCAAATTGGAGGTGGAAAGATGGAGTGAAAAGGATTTTGTGTGATCGGGGCCTGAACATGCAGGAGGGTGAAAGGAGGGCAAGGAATAGAGTGAATTGGAGCGATGTGGTATACAGGGGTTGACGTGCTGTCAGTGGATTGAATCAGGGCATGTGAAGCGTCCGGGGTAAACCATGGAAAGCTGTGTAGGTATGTATATTTGCGTGTGTGGACGTGGGTATGTACATGTGTATGGGGAGGGTTGGGCCATTTCTTTCGTCTGTTTCCTTGCGCTACCTCGCAAACGCGGGAGACAGCGACAAAGTATAAAAAAAAAAAAAAAAAAAAAAAAAAAAATATATATATATATATATATATATATATATATATATATATATATATATATATATATATATATATATATATATATATATATATATATATATATATATATTAGTAGGTAAGATAGCCAGAGACCGTTACTGGAATACATGTTAATTGATAGGCGCGCGAAAGACAGACTTTTGGATGTTAATGTGGTGAGAGGTGCAACTGGAGGAATGTCTAATCATTACCTTGTGGAGGCGAAGGTAAAGATTTGTAGAGGTTTTAAGAAAAGAAGAGAGAATCTTGGGATGAAGACAGTGGTGAGAGTAAGTGTGCTTGGGATGTATTTAGGGAAGCACTGATGGCTTGTGCAAAAGATGCTTCTGGCATGAGAAGGGTGGGAGGTGGGCAGATTAGAAAGGGTAGTGAGTGTTGGGAAGAAGAGGTGATATTATTTGTAAAAGAGAAGAGAGAGACATTTGGACGATTTTTGCAGGGATATAATGCAAATGACTGGTAAAGTTTGGTAAAGTGTGTGAAAGAAGAAAGTTGAGAGTAAATGTGAATAATAGTAAGGTTATTAGGTACAGTAGGGTTGAGGGTCAAGTCAGTTGGGAGGTAAGTTTGAATGGAGAAAAACTGGAGGAAGTGAAGTGTTTTAGATATCTGGGAGTGGATTTGGCAGCGGGTGAAACCATGGAAGCGGAAGTGAATCATAGGGTGGGGGAGGGCGCGAAAAATCTGGGAGCCTCGAAGAATGTGTGGAAGTCGAGAACATTATCTCCGAAAGAAAAAATGAGTATGTTTCAACAAATAGTGGTTCCAACAATGTTGTATGGTTGCGAGGCGTGGGCTGTGGATAGAGTTGTGCGCAGAAGGGTGGATGTGCTGGAAATGAGATGTTTGAGGACAATATGTGGAGTGAGGTGGTTTGATCGAGTAGGTAACAATAGGGTAAGAGACGTTTGGTAATAAAAAGAGTGTGGTTGAGAGAGCAGAAGATGGTGTTTTGAAATGGTTTGGTCACATGGAGAGAATGAGTGAGGAAATGTTTGACCAAGAGGATATATGTGTCAGAGATGGAGGGAACGAGGAGAAGTAGGAGACCAAATTTTAGGTGGAAAGATGGAGTGAAAAAGATTTTGAGTGATCGTGGCCTGAACATGCAGGAGGGTGAAGGGCATGCAAGGAGTAAAGTAAATTGGAACGATGTGGTGTACCGGGGCCGACGTGCTGTCAGTGGATTGAACCAAGGTATGTGAAGCGCCTGGGGTGGGCAATGGAAAGTTCTGTGAGGAGTGGATGTGGAAAGGGAGCTGTGGTTTCGGTGAATTATTGCATGGCAGCTGGGGACTGAGTGTGAGGGACAGGGGCCTTTGTTGTCTTTTCCTAGCGCTGCCTGCCACATATGAGGGGGAGGCGGTTGTTATTATATGTGTGGCGAGGTAGCGATGGGAATAAATAAAGGCAGAGAGTATGACTTATGTACGTGTGTATATATGTATATGTCTGTGTGTGTATATATATGTACACATTGAGATGTATAGGTATGTATATTTTGCGTGTGTGCACGTGTATGTATATACATATGTATGTGGGGGGGTTGGGCCATTTTTTCGTCTGTTTTCTTGCGCTACCTCGCTAACGCGGAGGCAGCGACAAAGCAAAATAAACATATAAATATATATTTATATGTTTATATATATATATATATATATATATATATATATATATATATATATATATATATATATATATATATATATATATATATATATATATATATGTACAGTGTGGTTCCAGAAGTGGTAGAGGATGTGTGGATCAGGTGTTTGCTTTGAAGAATGTATGTGAGAAATACTTAGAAAAGCATATGGATTTGTATGTAGCATTTATGGATCTGGAGAAGGCATATGATAGAGTTGATAGAGATGCTCTGTGGAAGGTATTAAGAATATGTGGTGTGGGAGGCAAGTTGTTAGAAGCAGTGAAAAGTTTTTATCGAGGATATAAGGCCTGTGTACGTGTAGGAAGAGAGGAAAGTGATTGGTTTGAATGTAGGTTTGCGGCAGGGGTGTGTGATGTCTCCAAGGTTGTTTAATTTGTTTATGGATGGGGTTGTTAGGGAGGTGAATGCAAGAGTTTTGGAATGAGGGGCAAGTGTGAAGTCTCTTGGGGATGAGAGAGTTTGGGAAGTGAGTCAGTTGCTGTTCGCTGATGATCAGCGCTGGTGGCTGATTCATGTGAGATACTGCAGAAGCTGGTGACTGAGTTTGGTAAAGTGTGTGAAAGAAGAAAGTTAAGAGTAAATGTGAATAAGAGCAAGGTTATTAGGTACAGTAGGGTTGAGGGTCAAGTCAATTGGGAGGTAAGTTTGAATGGAGAAAAACTGGAGGAAGTAAAGTGTTTTAGATATCTGGGAGTGGATCTGGCAGCAGATGGAACCATGGAAGCGGAAGTGGATCATAGGGTGGGGAGGGGGCGAAAATCCTGGGAGCCTTGAAGAATGTGTGGAAGTCGAGAACATTATCTCGGAAAGCAAAAATGGGTATGTTTGAAGGAATAGTGGTTCCAACAATGTTGTATGGTTGCGAGGCGTGGGCTATGGATAGAGTTGTGCGCAGGAGGATGAATGTGCTGGAAATGAGATGTTTGAGGACAATGTGTGGTGTGAGGTGGTTTGATCGAGAAAGTAACGTAAGGGTAAGAGAGATGTGTGGAAATAAAAAGAGCGTCGTTGAGAGAGCAGAAGAGTGTGTTTTGAAATGGTTTGGGCACATGGAGTGAATGAGTGAGGAAAGATTGACCAAGAGGATGTATGTGTCGGAGGTGGAGGGAACGAGAAGTGGGAGACCAAATTGGAGGTGGAAAGATGGAGTGAAAAAGATTTTGTGTGATCGGGGCCTGAACATGCAGGAGGATGAAAGGAGGGCAAGGAATAGAGTGAATTGCATCGATGTGGTATAACGGAGTTGACGTGCTGTTAGTGGATTGAATCAGGGCATGTGAAGCGTCTGGGATAAACCATGGAAAGCTGTGTAGGTATGTATATTTGCGTGTGTGGACGTATGTATATACATGTGTATGGGGGTGGTTTGGGCCATTTCTTTCGTCTATTTCCTTGCGCTACCTCGCAAACGCGGGAGACAGTGACAAAGAAATAAAAAAAAAAGAAAATATATATATATATATATATATATATATATATATATATATATATATATATATATATATATATATATATATATATATATTATATACATATATATATATATATATATATATATATATATATATATATATATATATATATATATATATATATATATATATATATATATATATATATATATATATATATATATATATATATATATATGCCAAACTAAGTCACCAGCTTCTGCAGTTTCTCACATGAATCAGCCACCAGCGCTGTATCATCAGCGAACAACAGCTGACTCACTTCCCAAGCTCTCTCATCCACAACAGACTGCATACTTGCCCCTCTTTCTAAAACTCTTGCATTCACCTCCCTAACACCCCATCCAAAAACAAATTAAACAACCATGGAGACATCAAACACCCCTGCCGCAAACCTAAGTTCACTGAGAACCAATCACTTTCCTTTCTTCCTATACGTACACATGCCTTGCATCCTCGATAAAAACTTTTCACTGCTTCTAACAACTTGCCTCCCACAACATATATTCTTAATTCCTTCCACAGAGCATCTCAATCAACTTTATCATATGCCTTCTCCAGATCCATAAATGCTACATACAAATCCATTTGCTTTTCTAAGTATTTCTCACATACATTCTTCAAAGCAAACACCTGGTCCACAAATCCTCCACCACTTCTGAAACCACACTGCTCATCACCAATCTGATGCTCTGTACATGCCTTCACCCTCTCAATCAATACCCCCCATATAATTTTCAAGGAATACTGAACAAACTTATACCTCTGTAATTTGAGCACTCACTCTTATCCTCTTTGCCTTTGTACAATGGCACTATGCAAGAATTCCGACAATCCTCAGGCACCTCACCATGAATCATACATATATTAAATAACCTCACCAACCAGTCAACAATACAGTCACCCCCTTTTTTAATAAATTCCACTGCAATACCATCCAAACCTGCTGCCTTGCCGGCTTTCATCTTCCGCAAAGCTTTTACTACTTCTTCACCGTTTACTAAATCATTTTCCCTATCCCTCTCACTTTGCACAACACCTCGACCAAAACACCCTATATGTGCCACATATATATGTGTACATTGTGATGTATAGGTATGTATATTGGCGTGTGTGGACTAGTATGTATCTACATGTGTATATGGGTGGGCTGGGCCATATCTTCCGTCTGTATTCCTTGCTCTACCTCTCAAACGTGGGAGACAGCGGCAGAACAAAAGAGAAAATAGAAAAAAAATTATATATATATATATATATATATATATATATATATATATATATATATATATATATATATAACTAGAGGAAGTGAAGTGTTTTAGATATCTGGGAGTGGATCTGGCAGCGGATGGAACCATGGAAGCGGAAGTGGATCATAGGGTGGGGGAGGGGTCGAAAATTCTGGGAGCCTTGAACAATGTGTGGAAGTCGAGAACATTATCTCGGAAAGCAAAAATGGGTATGTTTGAAGGAATAGTGGTTCCAACAATGTTGTATGGTTGCGAGGCGTGGGCTATGGATAGAGTTGTGCGCAGGAGGATGGATGTGCTGGAAATGAGATGTTTGAGGACAATGTGTGGTGTGAGGTGGTTTGATCGAGTAAGTAACGAAAGGGTAAGAGAGATGTGTGGAAATAAAAAGAGCGTGGTTGAGAGAGCAGAAGAGGGTGTTTTGAAATGGTTTGGGCACATGGAGAGAATGAGTGAGGAAAGATTGACCAAGAGGATATATGTGTCGGAGGTGGAGGGAACGAGGAGAAGAGGGAGACCAAATTGGAAGTGGAAAGATGGAGTGAAAAAGATTTTGTGTGATCGGGGCCTGAACATGCAGGAGGGTGAAAGGAGGGCAAGGAATAGAGTGAATTGGAGCGATGTGGTATACCGTGGTTGACATGCTGTCAGTGGATTGAATCAAGGCATGTGAAGGTCTGGGGTAAACCATGGAAAGCTGTGTAGGTATGTATATTTGCGTGTGTGGACGTATGTATATACATGTGTATGGGGGTGTGTTGGGCCATTTCTTTCGTCTGTTTCCTTGCGCCACCTCGCAAACGCGGGAGACAGCGACAAAGCAAAAAAAAAAAAAAAAAAAAAACTATATATCTGTATCTATGTATATATATATATATATATATATGTATATATATATATATATATATATATATATATATATATATATATATATATATATATATATATATATATATATATATATATATATATATATATATATATATATATATATATATATATATATATATATATATATATATATATATATATATATATATATATATATATATATATATATATATATATATATATATATATATATATATATATATATATATATATATATATATATATATATATATATATATATATATATATATATATATATATATATATATATATATATATATATATATATATATATATATATATATATATATATATATATATATATATATATATATATATATATATATATATATATATATATATATATATATATATATATATATATATATATATATATATCATATATATATATACATATATATATATATATATATATATATATATATATATATATATATATATATATATATATATATATATATATATATATATATATATATATATATATATATATATATATATATATATATATATATATATATATATATATATATATATAGGGGATAGGGGAGAAAGAATACTTCCCCCGCATTCCTCACGTGTCGTAGAAGGCGACTAAAGCGGACGGGAGCTGGGGGTCAGAAACCTTCCCCTCCTTGTATTTTAACTTTCTAAAAGGGGAAACAGAAGAAGGAGTCACGCGAGGAGTTCTCATCCTCCTCAAAGGCTCAGATTGGGGTGTCTAAATGTGTGTGGATGTAACCAAGATGAGAGAAAAGGAGAGATAGGTAGTGTGTTTGATGAGAGGATTCTGGATGTTTTGGATTTGAGTGTAACGAAGCTAAAGGGTAAAGGGGAAGAGTGGTTTGGGAATGTCTTGGGAGTAAAGTCAGGGGTTAGTGAGAGGAGAAGAGCAAGGGAAGGAGTAGCACTACTGAATCAGGAGTTGTGGGAGTATGTGATAGAGTGTAAGAAAGTATATTCTAGATTGATATCGATAAAACTGAAAGTTGATGGAGAGAGGGATGGGTGATTATTGGTGCATATGCACCTGGGCATGAGAAGAAAGATCATGAGCGGCAAGTGTTTTGGGAGCAGCTGAATGATTGTGTTAGTGGTTTTCATGCACAAGACCGGGTTATAGTGATGGGTGATTTCAATGCAAAGATGAGTAACATGGCAGTTGAGGGAAAAATTGGTACACATGGAGTGTTCAGTGTTGTAAATGGAAATGGTGAAGAGCTTGAAGATTTATGTGCTGAAAAAGGACTGGCGATTGGGAATACCTGGTCTAAAAAGCGAGATATGCATAAGTATACATATGTAAGTAGGAGAGAAGGCCAGAGAGTGTTATTGGATTACGTGTTAATTGATAGACGCAAGAAAGAGAGACTTTTGGATGTTAATGTGCTGAGAGGTGCAACTGGAGGGATGTCTGATCATTATCTTGTGGAGGCGAAGGTGCAGATTTGTGGGGGTTTTCAGAAAAGAAGGGAGAATTTTGAGGGGAAGAGAGTAGGTGAGAGTAAGTGAGCTTGAGAAGGAGACTTGTGTGAGGAAGTACCAGGAGAGACAGAGTACAGAGTGGAAAAGGGTGAGAACAAAGGAGGTAAGGGGAGTGGGGGGAGAAATGGAATGTATTTAGGGAATCAATGATGGCTTGCGCAAAAGATGCTTCTGGCATGAGAAGCGTGGGAGGTGGGTTGATTAGAAAAGGTAGTGAGTGGTGGGATGAAGAAGTAAGATTATTAGTGAAAGAGAAGAGAGAGGCATTTGAACGATTTTCGCAAGGAAAATAAAGCAAATGAGTGGGAGAGGTATACAAGAAAGAGGCAGGAGGTCAAGAGAAAGGTGCAAGAGGTGAAAAAGAGGGCAAATGAGAATTGTGGTGAGAGAGTATCATTAAATTTCAGTGAGAATAAAAAGATGTTTTGGAAGGAGGTAAATAAAGTGCGAAAGACAAGGGAGCAAATGGGAACTTCAGTGAAGGGCGCTAATGGGGAGGTGATACCAAGCAGTGGTGATGTGAGAAGGAGATGAGTGAGTATTTTGAAAATTTGTTGAATGTGTTTCATGATAGAAATGTGTTTCACCCTCCTGCATGTTCATGCCCCGATCACACAAAATCTTTTTCACTCCATCTTTCCACCTCCAATTTGGTCTCCCTGTTCTCCTCGTTCCCTCTACCTCCGACACATATATCCTCTTGGTCAATCTTTCCTCACTCATCCTCGCCATGTGCCCAAACCACTTCAAAACACCCTCTTCTGCTCTCTCAACCACGCTCTTTTTATTTCCACACATCTCTCTTACCCTTACGTTACTCACTCGATCAAACCACCTCACACCACACATTGTCCTCAAACATCTCATTTCCAGCACATCCATCCTCCTGCGCACAACTCTATCCATAGCCCACGCCTCGCAACCATACAACATTGTTGGAACCACTATTCCTTCAAACATACCCATTTTTGCTTTCCGAGATAATGTTCTCGACTTCCACACATTCTTCAAGGCCCCCAGAATTTTCGCCCCCTCCCCCACCCTATGATCCACTTCCGCTTCCATGGTTCCATCCGCTGCCAGATCCACTCCCAGATATCTAAAACACTTCACTTCCTCCAGTTTTTCTCCATTCAAACTCACCACCCAATTGACTTAACCCTCAACACTACTGTACCTAATAACCTTGCTCTTATTCACATTCACTCTTAACTTTCTTCTTTCACACACTTTACCAAACTCAGTCAGCAGCTTCTGCAGTTTCTCACATGAATCAGCCACCAGCGCTGTATAATCAGCGAACAACAACTGACTCACTTCCAAAGCTCTCTCATCCCCAACAGACTTCATACTTGCTCCTCTTTCCAAAACTCTTGCATTTACCTCCCTAACAACCCCATCCATAAACAAATTAAACAACCATGGAGACATCACACACCCCTGCCGCAAACCTACATTCACTGAGAACCAATCACGTTCCTCTCTTCCTACACGTACACATGCCTTACATCCTCGATAAAAACTTTTCACTGCTTCTAACAACTTTCCTCCCACACCATATATTCTTAATACCTTCCACAGAGCATCTCTATCAACTTTATCATATGCCTTCTCCAGATCCATAAATGCTACATTCAAATCCATATATATATATATATATATATATATATATATATATATATATATATATATATATATATATATATATATATATATATATATATATATATATATATATATATACATATATATATATATATATATATATATATATATATATATATATATATATATATATATATATATATATATATATATATATATATATATATATATATATATATATATATATATATATATGTCTGTGTGTGTATAGATATATGTGTACATTGAGATTTATTGGTATGTATATTCGCGTGTGTGGACGTGTATGTATATACATTTTTATGGGGGTGGGCTGGGCCATTTCTTCCGTCTGTTTCCTTGCGCTACCTCGCAAACGCGGGAGACAGCGACAAAGCAAAATAAATAAATAAATGAATATATATATATATATATATATATATATATATATATATATATATATATATATATATATATATATATATATATATATATATACATTTTGCCGCTGTCTCCCGCGTTTGCGAGGTAGCGCAAGGAAACAGACGAAAGAAATGGTCCAAACCACCCCCAGACACTTGTATATACATACGTCCACACACGCAAATATACATACCTACACAGCTTTCCATGGTTTACCCCAGACGCTTCATATGCCCTGATTCAATCCACTGACAGCACGTCAACCACGGTATAGCATATCGATCCAGTTCACTCTATTCCTTGCCCGCCTTTCACCCTCCTGCATGTTCAGGCCCCGATCACACAAAATCTTTTTCACTTCATCTTTCCACCTCCAATTTGGTCTCCCACTTCTCCTCGTTCCCTCCACCTCCGACACATACATCCTGTTGGTCAATCTTTCCTCACTCATTCTCTCCATGTGCCCAAACCATTTCAAAACACCCTCTTCTGCTCTCTCAACCACGCTCTTTTTATTTCCACACATCTCTCTTACCCTTACGTTACTTACTCGATCAAACCACCTCACACCACACATTGTCCTCAAACATCTCATTTCCAGCACATCCATCCTCCTGCGCACAGCTCTATCCATAGCCCACGCCTCGCAACCATACAACATTGTTGGAACCACTATTCCTTCAAACATACCCATTTTTGCTTTCCGAGATAATTTTCTCGACTTCCACACATTCTTCAAGGCTCTCAGAATTTTCGCCCCCTCCCCCACCCTATGATCCACTTCCGCTTCCATGGTTCCATCCGCTGCCAGATCCACTCCCAGATATCTAAAACACTTTACTTCCTCCAGTTTTTCTCCATTCAAACTTACCTCCCATTTGACTTGACCCTCAACCCTACTGTACCTAATAACCTTGCACTTATTCACATTTACTCTTAACTTTCTTCTTTCACACACTTTACCAAACTCAGTCACCAGCTTCTGCAGTTTCTCACATGAATCAGCCACCAGCGCTGTATCATCAGCGAACAACAACTGACTCACTTCCCAAGCTCTCTCATCCCCAACAGACTTCATACTTGCCCCTCTTTCCAAAACTCTTTGCATTCACCTCCCTAACATATATATATATATATATATATATATATATATATATATATATATATATATATATATATATATATATATATATATATATATATATATATATATATATATATATATATATATTAAAAGGTGGTACTTGCTATATGATTGCAGATATCTTTCATTCTTGCAAATTCTTGTATTTCCCCTTTATTTGTCCAGCTGTTTTAGGTCTTCCCCTGCACCCCTGCCTCCCAGGAGATGCCGCCCCCACGTAGCCCCTGCCACCACCACCTGTCACTGGCTTTAAATGGGTCATTTTATTTTCGTGCGCTAATTACAGTTTGAAATAACAGTGCATTTCATACGTGACCTTAATTTTCCGTTTTCCTTACAGCCAGGAGACTTCCACTTTCATAAAGTCTTTGCTATATACTAAATTCCTAACCTGTCCTTTACTCTCTATTCTTTCCCGCTTGTCTCTGCCTCCGCCTTAATGCCCTGAAATTTTCATTCTTTTCATTCTAAACTTTCTTAAAACGAAGCCAACTTTGACTATTTGGTGACGGCTGTCACCTACTTTGTTTTTTTTTATTTCATTTGATATTCTTTAATCACAGTTGGAAATCAAATGGAAAAATTAACACTTTTGGTAACATAGCACCATAGCATTAGCTAGTAAATCATCAAAGCTTAACTGACTGCTGATGTAAATAATACAATATCATATTTCTCGTCTTTAGGGCGTAACAACATCAGCTATGAAAACAATGAGAGGTAACTGGACCTTCATGGTTAATCTCATCATTACAGGTGAAGTCTTTTCATCAATGTCGCTATTGAGTCTGCTCTCAAAATTATGTGCGACTCTTTCTACAGTCACCCAAGAGTGACAAGCATCAAGCATTGCCCTTACCGTTATGGAAAGACTCCCTCGCACTTGCAGGACCCAGGCTACACCATTCTGGCACACTTATAGCTTCCTGTTCTTCCAGCAGGAAGATGTAGCGTTGGTCATCCGTTAGAAACATCGCTCCAATCTTTTTTTTCTTATGTACCATCCTAAAACTAGCAGTATTCAAGAGCCTTTCCCCTAGACCAGCCACCTGTTGCCGCTTCGCGGATGATACCATTGTAGCGGTAAATGACGATGATCATCTTATTCGCAGGTATTGAGACACTCACTATTGAAGTTTGACCTTAGCTGCAACAATTGTATTCCTTTTCTAGACTAAGCAGTTAGGTGCTCCACCTGCTTTCATTGGTTTCACCTCCACTGCACAGCACTGTCATTCATAAAAGAATAATCAGAAATTTAGGAGTATAGCAACTCCCAACACCCACTCACAAACCCCCTCACCACCTGCACAAACCCCCATGAAACACTAGCACAAAACACGCTCTTACTCTTCTCATATACACCCAACCACTCTACAGAACACCAACAACAAATCAAGCATCCATCCTTCTACTCAAAGCCGATGGCATAAGCGCTAAACACACAGAAACGCTCAGCCAACTCAGAAAATACAACATCGACATAGCTCTCATCTAAGAAACCAAGCTCACAAGCCAAATCCACATTTCTACGTTTCTACAGATATGCAACCAAAAACAAGAAGGAAGACCAATAACACCCATCTACCGAGCCAATGACACCACACTAAAACTTTGCCTTGCTAAATACAACCTAATCAACTCCAACGTTCTCTCTCTCTCTCTCTCTCTCTCTCTCTCTCTCTCTCTCTCTCTCTCTCTCCCCCAAACAACCCCCCAACCCCACCCCACTCCAATATCCTCCTCAGATATGTTCCCCAATTGCAAATTCTGACCAGCATACACAGCATCAATTTATATGGAGATATTGACATACCCTATCCCACTAAACTTAACACTCACATTAATGATCCCCAAGAGAAACAGTTCATAAACAAATTGCAACCGTTGAAATTTCTTAACTTGGGAAACTTGCCAACCAGACTTCCAGGCCACCACCTCCAGCAGGCAATCTCACCAGACACCACCTGCTCACCATTACTACACACAGGGACCACTCCGAGCACGCAACACCAGCTGTCCTGTGACCACCTGCCGTTGGCAATAATACTTCTGGCATTCCAACCCGCAAAGCCACGAGAAATACTTAGATAAACTATTGGAAAGTAAGCTAACAATCCTTTTCACACTGTATAAAGAAGCAAAGCTCAGAACTTCAGTATATCTTAATTTCTATCCCTATATATGCAGTTTCACACTTTGTCAACTTTTCCAACCAAATCATTAAAAAGCTCATACAACAAGTACATAGAAAGAAATATAACACAACCACAAGTTACAGACCTTATAGAATAAAGGAACTTGCTGAGGATAAAAAGCACTCACTATCAACAGAGGATATGGTGTGATTCCTTCAAAGACTGTTGAACGTTTCTGATGATAGGGTCACAGATGCAGAAGGTACTCGGGTCGGGGAGCTATTTGAAGTGAGTTAACCATGGCAAGTGGTTTCGTGAAAAGAGAAGAGGTGGTCAAAACCTTGCGTAAGATGAAGTGTGGGAAGGCAGCAGTCGTGTAGTCTTCCTCTTTATTTTCAGACTTATGTAAAATCTGCTTTTTCACCGTCACACACCTGTTTTGAACAACCTGTATCCTAGTAAGTCTTCCATTACAGTTTTGCATCTTTCCTTGACGACCCTGTCTCTGTATAACACTGTCTACTCATGGCTTTCTTCAGGGTTTCGTTCAGTTTATCTGCTTCAGAGACCCTAAATTTCAGCTCTTCTTGAAGAATCTTTGTGGCTGTCATCAGCCCTAGAATCAATCCTGACATCATTCTTCTCCTCCCCTACATTGTATACTTTACGCATATTGACAGCATCCTTTAACCTTGTCATTTTTGTCCGCCGCTAATGATTTCTGATTATTTTTTCCACGTTCCCAAAAAATGTCTTCCAATTTGTTCACCGCGAATGCAAGGTAGTATTTGCTAAGCATTGGCTAATCAACTCTAGCCAAACTATGGGTGCTATCATCTGTTTGGTTCTCTCGCTCTTTTCTGACATTTATAAACCCACCTACATCTTCCCAACCCGCTCCAACCCACCCCAACCTACCCCCGACAAACTTGAGTCTTGCCAAGCCTTTTGAAGGCCTTCAGTACCCCTTCCCCTGAGGAAAATAATAAAAACTGAGAAAACGTGAAGATACACAATTTCCCACAGCACACCTCATTAGATGCCAGCGCTCAATTCCCCATAGAACCCCTCATTAGACGCCCAAGGACCTGCTTTCATATGATTATGAAAGTTTTGTAGTTCTTTTACGGTCTTCAACAATATATCATCAGAAGTAGAAAATTGCAGTTTCATTTTCACAGTTTTTTCATTATTCAATTTATTTCATTCATCTACTAATTTTGCAGTATAGAAAATAGGTTTTTTCATGCTTTTTAATGAATATTGTTATCTAAGTTTGAAATATGTTTTCTAGTTCCACTTTTGTATCAAACGGATTTAGAAAGTAGGAGGTTGTGATAAGTCACCTCTGACCCTTCCTTTTATGATGGACAAATCTAAGGCCTTGAACCATTCCCTGTTCTCTTAATTCTGGCACCTCTTTCTTGCCCTCTTCTGGACCTTCTGCATTAATTCTTTGTGCTTCTTTAAGAGTGTTGGCTAAACCTGAGATGCATGTTCAGGTTTTGGCCTAAAGTATTACGTGAATAGTTCCTTATTCATATACTTGAAGGTTGTTCTAATATTAGCCAGCAGATGATGTTGATGATGATGATGATGATGATGATGATGAGTGTGTGTGTGTATGTGTGTGTGTTAGTGTGTGTGTGTGTGTGTGTGTGTGTGTGTGTGTGTGTGTGTGGGCTTGTGGGAAGGTGTATTTGCGTGTATCATTATCATTGGTGGATTACATTAACAGTTTTACGCGCGTGTTGCCCAGTCACTTAAACTTGTATATATGTACCGTGTCTTTACAACTAAGAGTGCACTCACACACACACACACACACACACACACACACACACACACACACACACACACACACACACACACACACACAACACACACACACACACACACACACACACACACACACACACACACACACACACACACACACACACACACACACACACACACACACACACACACACACACACACACACACACACACACACACACACACACACACACACACACACACACACACACACACACACACACACACACACACACACACACACACACACACACACACACGCACACACACACACACACACACACACACACACACACACACACACACACACACACACACACACACACACACACACACACACACACACACACACACACACACACACACGTACACATACACACTCACGCTCACACACACACACACACACACACACACACACACACACACACACACACACACACACGCACACACACACACACACACACACACACACACACACACACACACACACACACACACACACACACACACACACACACACACACACACACACACGCACACACACACACACACACACACTCACACACACACACACACACACACACACACACACACACGCTCACACACACACACACACACACACACACACACACACACACACACACACACACACACACACACACACACACACACACACACGCACACACACACACACACACACACACACACACACACACACACACACAGAGTAGAAAATGAACACCTAGCTGAGATGAAGACTAACTGCTAAGCCCTGGATTCGAAGAGTTTGAGTTGATTCATTTTCAGTAACGCTAATGCTCCACTGTGTGTATTATGAAAAAGATAGATAGAGATGGTTCCTTGAATTCAAGCTGCCATTCAGCTGAAAATATGCTGCTCAGAAATCACAAAATTAGGGGGTCATAGATTGTAACAATTTAATCAACCGCAAAAGAGCTTAAGATCAAGATGAAGCTGAGTACTTCTACACGATGGATAAGAGCATGAGTGAAGTATATCTGAATAGTACAGAAGCTTAAACAAAGCAAATCCTATGGTTTATACATCAAACATTTATCGGTGATGAGTAGAGCATTAACTTTAAGTCACACATTATCTGAATTCCATCAATATTTTGTTGACATGCATCATTCATTTACTAGTGAGCATTGTGACGAATATTTTCACGTTGGTTGCGTTACAATAATATAATAGTTGACATACATTTGAGTATGGGATTGCTTATGGAACAATTCCTGTGTCTCTCCGTACAAGCACTAGTTTGTATAAAGTGATTGTGTTGACAGACGTTGGTCAGTGGAGTTTGGGAGAGAATTTTTGTTGACAAGGGTGGTATGGAGAGGACCGTGCTGGTATCTGTCAGTGTCATGTTGTTCACACTACGTAGTCGCCTTCCTTGACCTTAAGGAGATTATTACTGAGTCACTGGTCCATAACCTGTCGTCTGGAGTGTCGGAGTATATTTTAGTGTCAAGGCATCTATACATAGGCGACTGCAGCTCCAACATAGGCCTCTCGAGAGCCTCTGAACGAGGTACTTGCTCACCTAGTTTACTCATAAGGCTATCTAGCATATGTCTCTTTCACAATTGAACTCACTAGAAGTAAGCAACCTTCTGTAAGAATGGTAGGTCTAATCAGACGTATCCAGTATCCAGCCGAGGGTTAGGTTGGTGGGTGAGGGAAACCAGGTCGACACCTCTAGCGGCCTGAGGGTGCAAATGGCACAAGTCTGAGACCATAGAAGGTTGGCCAAGGTGTGTGTGTGTGTGTGTGTGTGTGTGTGTGTGTGTGTGTGTGAATCAAAACCTTAATATATCTTAATACTTTCTGGCACGCCTCATCTTTTCTTTATGCCCTAAAATATTCCTTTATGTTATTCTTCTTTACATCTTCATGGCTCCTACTGCGTTCTTTATTCCCATGTATCATCTTCATTCACCACACCAATTCCTATATATCTTACATAGATATTTTCATTACCGTTTACCTTTAGCCCTCCTCGTACCTACTTACATATGCTCTCAATACTCAACATTCCAATTCCCATATTCGATCTGCACTCAACATACGTCCTCCTAAAAGTGTTCTCGCAGTATTGAATACGCTCACTCCCATGTACCAGCTGCACTCAACATACCTACGTCCATCCACTCTTAGTACTCAACATAACACTACCTTTCCTCACTTTCCTCACTATATCGTATAATTTTCCATACTATGATTCTGTTTCCTCCCCTGTCATCATCCTGCTCCTCTCTTTTTTGTTCCCCTGAACATCACGAGTCTTCTACCTTATTTTTACTGTCAACATCTTCCATCATTTCCCCAGCTGACCTCAGCCGTCCCAAGTTTCTAACAGCACGGCCACCTTTTCATTACTATTATGTCTTGCCAGAATTTTGACCTCGCCCTCAGCGCTGTCTCATTTCCTTTACCTCTTTCGCACTTCCCGCAGCACTGCCATGTTCCCCACAACCCTCCAAGACTCTCCTTGTTGCAATGAGCATATCCACTTAACCTTCACTAACCTTTCTTTTACCGTCAGTACTCCTATGCAGCTCTTGTCTTCCTCATGTTACCTTTGATGCTTTTCAAAGTCCATTTACAATCAAACATTTCCTCATCCAGTCCTACATTCAGCTCAGTATTCGCATATCCCCTCAGCTCACCAACCTTGAATTCAGCTCTCCCACCTTTCCTTAAGCACTCATATCTTCCTCTCAGCATCTGAACCCTGCCCAAAATCCAAGCAATAACATAAGTCTGAGAGCACAATTCCGTGTGGTATGCTTTCATGGTAACACACACGCACAAGGGCATAGGTACACAACGCTACGAAGTTTTCTCTCGTTTTTATCCTGCAGCGTGTGAGCGCGAGCAGACATTTCTTCCTCGCGGGTCTTTGTTGAAATGCAGTTCTCTCCCCAGCCAAATGGGTATCTCTATGGTTATATCGCAGTAAACAACCATAATAACGTTACATGTATACCTTGCGTATCTTGCTGAGCATCCTCTGTGATACCATATCGTGGCTGTGTTTGATACATAACCACCTGCAGCATGTCTGGCGACTGTGGAGTCTCTATAGCTAAATTGAAGGATAGAAGTGTTCGCCCCGTGTGGATTTTTATGACGAATATTAAAGAAGTTGAAGAGTCAACGTAAGCGTATCACATTCCAGACTTCCTGGGGGACTGATGATGCTATTATCTGCAGGACATATCTTTCCCGAAGTACGGTGTAACGCTGGGAGGCCACCAGAAGAGCAACCAAAGCTCACTTGCTGTGGAAATAAAAATTTGCATAAAAAGACACTATTACCAAGTACATAAAGATCTCGGCGATTGCGAGAGAAGGAAAAGTCTAAATCTAAACAGGGTCTAAAGATGTTTCCTTAACGATCTCTTCATTTTCCAATGTCAGTGGGATGTGATGGCCTTCTTGAAAAGAGTGATCAAGCAATCTAGTAAGGAAGTGCAAGAAAACAAAAACTCTTACGATCGGTAAATATGGTTTCGTAAGTTTCGAAGGACAAACAAAATGTTTTGGGTGACAGTGAAGTTAGATTTTTTCTTCGGAATTGATCGCCTGTTCTCGTGTTTGCGAGGTAGCGTCATGAACAGACAAAGAAAGAGTGCATTGGTTTGGCATCCTTTCTTTAGCTGTCATGAGTATTGCACCGAAACCACAGCGCCTATCCACATCCAGGACCAACAACCTTTCCATGGTTTACCCTGGACGCTCTGTAGGTCTTAGTTTAGTTCACTGAAAGCACGTTGACCCTTGTATACAACATCCTGAGGATGCCTTTTAACCTTGTCAATGTTCAGGCCCCAATCACTCAAAATCATTCCACTCCATCATTACATCCCCAATTTGGTCTTCCCATCCTCCTTGTTTCCTTCACTTTTGGCAAATATGCCGCCTTTGTTTAGTTTTCCTAACTCATTTTTTCCGTAAGTCAGAAACATATCGGCACACATTCTTCAGCTCTCTCAGCAACGCTCTATTTTATTGCCATATCTCTTCGCGCACATTCATCAGCCCTCTCAAAATCTGTCAATGGATTGAACCAGGGCATGTGAAGCGTCTGGGGTAAACCATGGAAAGTTGTGTGGGTCCTGGATGTGGAAAGGGAGCTGTGGTTTCGGTGCATTATTACATGGCAGCTAGAGACTGAGTGTGAACGAATGGGGCCTTTGGTGTCTTTTCCTAGCGCTACCTCACACACATGAGGGGGGAGGGGGTTGTTATTCCATGTGTGGCGGGGTGGCGATGGGAACAAATAAAGGCAGACAGTATAAATTATGTACATGTGTATATATGTATATGTCTGTGTGTGTATATATATATGTGTACATTGAGGTGTATAGGTATGTATATTTGCGTGTGTGGACGTGTATGTATATACCTGTGTATGTGGGCGGGTTGGGCCATTCTTTCGTCTGTTTCCTTGCGCTACCTCGCTAACGCGGGAGACAGCGACAGAGCAAAATAAATAAATAATATATATATAATATATATATATATATTATATATATATATATATATATATATATATATATATATATATATATATATATATATATATATTCCTATGAGTCTACGGGGAAAATGAAACACGATAAGTTCCCAAAGGCACTTTCTTGTAATAATCACATCATCAGGGAAGACACAAGAGAGAAATATTACAGTCAGTTGATATATATCGAAGAGACGAGGTGGGGATGCCATTTGGTAAACATATAAAAGTATCCCATACACAACCCCCTATTGATTCTCGGATGGCTTATGGAGAGTCTGTAATCAATTTAAATATCTTTGGTGTTAGTAATCAAACATATACTGATGTGTCGAGTTTTGTTTATGAAACATTTACTCTTGATTGTTAATAAGCCAGCAAGTTCTTTAATCCTCCCAGTATTATTATTATTTATATATATATATATATATATATATATATATATATATATATATATATATAATTTTTTTTTGTGCTTTGTCGCTGTCTCCCGCGTTTGCGAGGTAGCGCAAGGAAACACACGAAAGAAATGGCCCAACCCACCACCATACACATGTATATACATACGTCCACACACGCAAATATACATACCTACACAGCTTTCCATGGTTTACCCAAGACGCTTCATATGCCTTGATTCAATCCACTGACAACACGTCAACCCCGGTATACCACATCGCTCCAATTCACTCTATTCCTTGCCCTCCTTTCACCCTCCTGCATGTTCAGGCCCCGATCACACAAAATCTTTTTCACTACATCTTTCCACCTCCAATTTGGTCTCCCTCTTCTCCTCGTTCCCTCCACCTCCGACGCATATATCCTCTTGGTCAATCTTTCCTCACTCATTCTCTCCATGTGCCCAAACCATTTCAAACCACCCTCTTCTGCTCTCTCAACCGCGCTCTTTTTATTTCCACACATCTTTCTTACCCTTATGTTACTTACTCGATCAAACCACCTCACACCACACATTGTCCTCAAACATCTCATTTCCAGCAAATCCATCCTCGTGCGCACAACTCTATCCATAGCCCACGCCTCGCAACCATACAAGCATTGTTGGAACCATTATTCCTTCAAACATACCCATTTTTGTTTT
>NC_092238.1:49935160-49979314 GCF_036320965.1 Panulirus ornatus | reverse complement strand
TTTCTTAGTAGAAGTGAAAGAGGGTTACCCATTGCCAAACAAAATTTTTGAGCATAGTAATCTCCATTAAACTGAAATACACAGTCTTCTATGCACAATTTTATGAGTTAAATGAATTTAGACTTTTAAACAGGCAAATGAATATCATCCAAGACATTAAATAAATATTCTAAAAGGTCATCAACTGGAACTTTAGTAAAAAGTGAGGATACATCAAAGGTAACTAGTTTGAAATCAAAATCAACATAGATATTGTTTAGCTTGTTGACTAAATCAACATTGTTCAGGAGATTACAATTTGATACCTTACACACTAAAGGGCTTAAGAAAGAAACTAACCATTTTGACAATTTACATTTGATGGAGCCTACTGAACTCACTATAGGTCTTGGGAAATTCTGTTTATGTGTTTTGATAAGTCCATACATATATGGCAATGAAGGGGCCAAAGATGACAAACTTTTGATAAGAGAAATGTTACCTTTCAACAATTACTTCATTTCTGTATTGAAGTGAGAATTAAGATAAATAGTTATTTTTGTCTAAAATCACAACAGTGTTAGCCTTATCTGCATTAGTGGAAGCTAATTGCCCTAAAAGATCCATAAAAGCTATTAACACCTTAAAAAAAGAAAGGATATACATATATACATGAGTATGTGGGTGGGTTGGGCCATTCTTTCGTCTGTTTCCTTGCGCAACATCGATAATGCGGGAGACAGCGACAAAGCAAAATAACAAAATATAAAATATACATACATTTTTTATCTATTTATTTATTTATTTTATATATATATATATATATATATATATATATATATATATATATATATATATATATATATATATATATATATATATATATATATATATATATTCCTATGAGTCCACGGGGAAAATGAAACACGAAAAGTTCCCAAGTGCACTTTCGTGTAATAGTCACATCATCAGGGGAAACACAGGAGAGAAATATAACAGTCAGTTGATATACATCGAGGAGACGAAGCTAGCACGCCATTTGTTTAAAAAAATTCCATATAAAGATTACTTAGTACAGGTGAAAGAGGGTTACCCATTGCCATACCAAATTTCTGAGCATAATAATCTCCATTAAATTGAAATACACAGTCTTTTATATACAATTTTATCAGTTCAATGAAATTAGACTTGGGAACGGGTAAATGAATATCATCGAAGACCTCAAATGAATATTCTAAAAGGTCATCAACTGGAACTTTAGCGAAAAGTGAGGAAACATCAAAGCTAACAAAACATCAAAGTTTGAAATCAAAATTAACATTGATATTGTTTAGGTTGTTGACTAAATCTAGATTGTTCACGATATTAGAATTTGATACCTTACCCACTAAAGGGCTTAATAAAGAAACTAACCATTTTGACAATTTATATGTGATGGAGCCTACTGAACTCACTATAGGTCTAGCTGGAAAATTCTGTTCATGTGTTTTGATAAGTCCATACATATATTGCAATGAAGGGGACAAAGATGACAAACTTTTGATAAGAGAAATGTTACCTTTCAACAACAACTTCATTTCTTTATTGAAGTGAGAATTAACTACTTCTAAGGGAATTTTACTAAGTTTAGAATATGTTGTGTTATCATTTAGAAGATCATTCATTTTAGATAAATAGTTACTTTTGTCTAAAATCACAACAGTGTTAGCCTTACCTGCTTTAGAAATATGTAAATCCTTGTTCTTTTTTAGGTATTAATAGCTCTTATGAATCTTTTAGGGCAATTAGCTTCCACTGGTTTTGACAAACTGGCATACACTAAACCCTTACAGATATTAATATCATCATTGCTTAAATTACTGTGTATAAAAGACTGTGTATTTCAATTTAATGGAGATTATTACGCTCAAAAATTTGGTATGGCAATGGGTAACCCTCTTTCACCTGTACTAAGTAATCTTTATATGGAATTTTTTTGAAACAAAATTACTAAAGGATATCTTACCTTCTAATGCAATTTGGTTTAGGTATGTAGATGATGTTCTTTGTATTTGGCCAACAAATGAGAATTTACAAATATTTCTCCCCTTACTTAACAATTTTGTACCTTCCATCAAATTTACTGCAGAAAAGGAAAATAATGGTATGTTACCTTTTTCAGATTGCATGATCCATAGACAAGGAAACAAGTTTAAGTTTAGCATATACAGAAAACCCACCAATGTATGCTCATATATCCATTATTGCTCATCTGAACATGACAGAGTTAAATTATCATCATTTCAAGCTATGTTCCTTAGGGTATTACGTATTTGCAGTCCAGAGTTGATTGATGATGAGTTTGAGAAGATATAGTCTATTGGATCTAAGTTAAAGTACCCTAGACTTTCATTGATAAATCCCTTAAGTTATCAAAGAAATCATTTTATAGAGTTGAGCCGAAGCCTCCCATTGACACTAAGAATCTTCTAGTTCTCCATTTTAATAATAATCTCACTTTGCTTCCCATGCTGCTTAAATCCTTCAATGTAAATGTTGCCTTTGGCTACAATAATACTACAAAGAATATCTTAATCAGGACTTCACCAGAAAACTCTCTTGGTTGCATCTATAAAGTCCCTTGCGGAAACTGTGATGAATTTTATGTTGGTCAGACTAGTAAGGATCTTTCTGTTAGACTTAAGCAACATAAATATAGCATAAGAACGGGACAAGAATCAAATGCCTTGTTTAATCATGTCAAAAACTATGATCATTGTATTGACTGGAGTAACTCCATCTCAGTTATTAACTCTAACTCTATTACCAAGAGAATAATAGCTGAATCTTCTATTATTAAACGCACAGAGAGTTATAATCTTAATATTAGTTATGGTCTATACAAATTAGATAATTTTATTGTTGATAATATTTGTAAAATGATAAGTTTATGAACGCTCGTTGTATGTTTTGGACAATCACATGTTTAAAAAATGGCGTCCTAGCTTCGTCTCTTCGATGTATATCAACTGACTGTTATATTTCTCTCCTGTGTCTCCCCTGATGATGTGATTATTACACGAAAGCGCACTTGGGAGATTTTCGTGTTTCATTTTCCCCGTGAACTCATAGGAATATCTTGATCTCGCGCAAAACTTGTGATCCTTTCCAATATACATACATATATTTTTTATTTTTTTCTTTATTATACTTTATCGCTGTCTCCCGCGTTTGCGAGGTAGCGCAAGGAAACAGACGAAAGAAATGGCCCAACCCCCCCCATATACATGTATATACATACGTCCACGCACGCAAATATACATACCTACACAGCTTTCCATGGTTTACCCCTGACGCTTCACATGCCTTGATTCAATCCACTGACAGCACATCAACCCGGTATACCACATCGCTCCAATTCACTCTATTCCTTGCCCTCCTTTCACCCTCCTGCATGTTCACGCCCCGATCACACAAAATCTTTTTCACTCCATCTTTCCACCTCCAATTTGGTCTCCCTCTTCTCCTCGTTCCCTCCACCTCCGACACATATATCCAATTTGTCAATCTTTCCTCACTCATTCTCTCCATGTACCCAAACCACTTCAAAACACCCTCTTCTGCTCTCTCAACCACGCTCTTTTTATTTCCACACATCTCTCTTACCCTTACGTTACTCACTCGATCAAACCACCTCACACCACACATTGTCCTCAAACATCTCATTTCCAGCACATCCATCCTCCTGCGCACAACTCTATCCATAGCCCACGCCTCGCAACCATACAACATTGTTGGAACCACCATTCCTTCAAACATACCCATTTTAGCTTTCCGAGATAATGTTCTCGACTTCCACACATTCTTCAAGGCCCCCAGAATTTTCGCCCCCTCCCCCACCCTATGATCCACTTCCGCTTCCATGGTTCCATCCGCTGCCAGATCCACTCCCAGATATCTAAAACACTTCACTTCCTCCAGTTTTTCTCCATTCAAACTCACCTCCCAATTGACTTGACTCTCAACCCTACTGTACCTAATAACCTTGCTCTTATTCACATTTACTCTTAACTTTCTTCTTCCACACACTTTACCAAACTCAGTCACCAGCTTCTGCAGTTTCTCACATGAATCAGCCACCAGCGCTGTATCATCAGCGAACAACAACTGACTCACTTCCCAAGCTCTCTCATCCCCAACAGACTTCATACTTGCCCCTCTTTCCAAAACTCTTGCATTTACCTCCCTAACAACCCCATCCATAAACAAATTAAACAACCATGGAGACATCACACACCCCTGCCGCAAACCTACATTCACTGAGAACCAATCACTTTCCTCTCTTCCTACACGTACACATGCCTTACATCCTCGATAAAAACTTTTCACTGCTTCTAACAACTTTCCTCCCACACCATATATTCTTAATACCTTCCACAGAGCATCTCTATCAACTCTATCATATGCCTTCTCCAGATCCATAAATGCTACATACAAATCCATTTGCTTTTCTAAGTATTTCTCACATACATTCTTCAAAGCAAACACCTGATCCACACATCCTCTACCACTTCTGAAACCACACTGCTCTTCCCCAATCTGATGCTCTGTACATGCCTTCACCCTCTCAATCAATACCCTCCCATATAATTTACCAGGAATACTCAACAAACCTATACCTCTGTAATTTGAGCACTCACTCTTATCCTCTTTGCCTTTGTACAATGGCACTATTCACGCATTCCGCCAATCCTCAGGCACCTCACCATGAGTCATACATACATTAAATAACCTTACCAACCAGTCAACAATACAGTCACCACCTTTTTTAATAAATTCCACTGCAATACCATCCAAACCTGCTGCCTTGCCGGCTTTCATCTTCCGCAAAGCTTTCACTACCTCTTCTCTGTTTACCAAATCATTTTCCCTAACCCTCTCACTTTGCACACCACCTCGACCAAAACACCCTATATATGCCACTCTATCATCAAACACATTCAACAAACCTTCAAAATACTCACTACATCTCCTTCTCACATCACCACTACTTGTTATCACCTCCCCATTTGCGCCCTTCACTGAAGTTCCCATTTGCTCCCTTGTCTTACGCACTTTATTTACCTCCTTCCAGAACATCTTTTTATTCTCCCTAAAATTTAATGATACTCTCTCACCCCAACTCTCATTTGCCCTTTTTTTCACCTCTTGCACCTTTCTCTTGACCTCCTGTCTCTTTCTTTTATACATCTCCCACTCAATTGCATTTTTTCCCTGCAAAAATCGTCCAAATGCCTCTCTCTTCTCTTTCACTAATACTCTTACTTCTTCATCCCACCACTCACTACCCTTTCTAATCAACCCACCTCCCACTCTTCTCATGCCACAAGCATCTTTTGCGCAATCCATCACTGATTCCCTAAATACATCCCATTCCTCCCCCACTCCCCTTGCTTCCATTGCTCTCACCTTTTTCCATTCTGTACTCAGTCTCTCCTGGTACTTCCTCACACAGGTCTCCTTCTCAAGCTCACTTACTCTCACCACCCTCTTCACCCCACCATTCACTCTTCTTTTCTGAAAACCCATACAAATCTTCACCTTAGCCTCCACAAGATAATGATCAGACATCCCTCCAGTTACACCTCTCAGCACATTAACATCCAAAAGTCTCTCTTTCGCACGCCTGTCAATTAACATGTAATCCAATAACGCTCTCTGGCCATCTCTCCTACTTACATAAGTATACTTATGTATATCTTGCTTTTTAAACCAGGTATTCCCAATGATCAGTCTTTTTTCAGCACATAAATCTACAAGCTCTTCACCATTTCCATTTACAACACTGAACACCCCATGTATACCAATTATTCCCTCAACTGCCACATTACTCACCTTTGCATTCAAATCACCCATCACTATAACCCAGTCTCGTGCATCAAAACCACTAACACACTCATTCAGCTGCTCCCAAAACACTTGCCTCTCTTGATCTTTCTTCTCATGCCCAGATGCATATGCACCAATAATCACCCACCTCTCTCCATCAACTTTCAGTTTTGCCCATATTAATCGAGAATTTACTTTCTTACACTCTATCACATACTCCCACAACTCCTGTTTCAGGAGTATTGCTACTCCTTCCCTTGCTCTTGTCCTCTCACTAACCCCTGACTTTACTCCCAAGACATTCCCAAACCACTCTTCCCCTTTACCCTTGAGCTTCGTTTCACTCAGAGCCAAAACATCCAGGTTCCTTTCCTCAAACATACTACCTATCTCTCCTTTTTTCACATCCTGGTTACATCCACACACATTTAGGCACCCCACTCTGAGCCTTCGAGGAGGATGAGCACTCCCCGCGTGACTCCTTCTTCTGTTTCCCATTTTAGAAAGTTAATACAAGGAGGGGAGGATTTCTGGCCCCCCGCTCCCGTCCCCTCTAGTCGCTTTCTACGACACGCGAGGAATACGTGGGAAGTATTCTTTCACCCCTATCTCCAGGGATAATATACATATATATATACATATACACACACACACACATACACATACATACGCACATATACACACACACACACATACATATATATACATATGAAAAATGTAAGAAACAATTTAGTAAACTGAAACTTCTAGCTTGAAATGAATGAAAAAAAAATGAATGTCACATAATAGTTCAACCTCTGGCTATGGAAAAAGGAAATGTATAATTTATTTACACAAACGTCAATAGCAGTTCTCATCAAATTTACCACTGTATCAATAAGCTTCAATCTCTAAGCTACATTTTTCTCCAATTTCACTATTTTCCTTCACATTTTCAATTGTGTCTGAAGGTTCTACTTCAAGAGTGATTGTTTTTCCAGTAAGGGTCTTCACATCTTGGTTACATCCACACACATTTAGGCACCCCACTCTGAGCCTTCGAGGAGGATGCTTTACTTGTGGTGCTGACTTCCCTCAAGCAAACTTGCGGGGGCTCTTCATCCACCCCAGGACGCTCTAAGTCATCAAAGGTTGCTGAAGCATTCTCTTTCCATAACTCTTCCAGCTTGTTGATCCCGCGCCTAGCGGTCCACCCTTGGCTGCACGTGCCTGCATCTCTTTCAGCTTTTTATCCTCTTCCTTCTTCTTCTCTAAGAAAGCCTTATCGTCATCGTCTACGTCGGCGTTTTGCTTCTTGGGCGCCTTCAGAGGCTTCTTCTTACCACCCTGAGCAGGAGGAGGTCTCCGGTGTGAGGGTTGATGGTGAAGTATATATATATATATAATTCCCACGTATTCCCTTCGTGTCGTAGAAGGAGACTAAAAGGGAAGGGAGCGGGGGCTGGAAATCCTCCCCTCTCGTTTTTTTTTAAATTTTCCAAAAGAGGGAACAGAGAAGAGGGCCAGGTGAGGATATTCCCTCTAAGGCCCAGTCCTCTGTTCTTAACGCTGCCTCGCTATCGCGGGAAATGGCGAATGGTATAAAAATATATATATATATATATATATATATATATATATATATATATATATATATATATACATATATCTGGGAGTGGATCTGGCAGCGGATGGAACCATGGAAGCGGAAGTGGATCATAGGGTGGGGGAGGGGGCGAAAATTCTGGGGGCCTTGAAGAATGTGTGGAAGTCGAGAACATTATCTCGGAAAGCAAAAATGGGTATGTTTGAAGGAATAGTGGTTCCAACAATGTTGTATGGTTGCGAGGCGTGGGCTATGGATAGAGTTGTGCGCAGGAGGATGGATGTGCTGGAAATGAGATGTTTGAGGACAATGTGTGGTGTGAGGTGGTTTGATCGAGTGAGTAACGTAAGGGTAAGAGAGATGTGTGGAAATAAAAAGAGCGTGGTTGAGAGAGCAGAAGAGGGTGTTTTGAAGTGGTTTGGGCACATGGAGAGGATGAGTGAGGAAAGATTGACCAAGAGGATATATATGTCGGAGGTGGAGGGAGCAAGGAGAAGAGGGAGACCAAATTGGAGGTGGAAAGATGGATTGAAAAAGATTTTGTGTGATCGGGGCCTGAACCTGCAGGAGGGTGAAAGGAGGGCAAGGAATAGAGTGAATTGGAGCGATGTGGTATACCGGGGTTGACGTGCTGTCAGTGGATTGAATCAAGGCATGTGAAGCGTCTGGGATAAACCATGGAAAGCTGTGTAGGTATGTATATTTGCGCGTGTGGACGTATGTATATACATGTGTATGGGGGGGGGGGGGGGGTTGGGCCATTTCTTTCGTCTCTGTTCCTTGCGCTACCTCTCTAACGCGGGAGACAGCGACAAAGCAAAATACATAGATAAATAATATATATATATATATATATATATATATATATATATATATATATATATATATATATATATATATATATATATATATATATATATATATATATATATATATATATATGAAAGAGAAAAACAGAATGTGATATATGTTTTACATAATGGAACTTTATGATATGGCGATAAAATCAAACTGTCTTGTTCGAGGATTTTCTCTCCGTCTTCAAAGAAAGACAGAGATCTTGAGTGACAGAAATTCTGTGGAAGTCCCCATGTGCCTGGTTGATATCTAATCTTTTGTTTGGGTTTCGGTAAACTGAGGATTATTATCCCGATTCTTCGTGAAGCATATTTCGAAGATAGATATTTACTTCCAGGAGATTTACAAAGTTTGGTTCAGTTACTGTATGGAGTTTATCATACTATGTCGCTGAGGATAGACTAGAAAGAGTTCAAAGTACATATTTCCTTGGTGACTAACGGGTTGGAGCTGGGGCCGAGAGATTTTCTTCTTGTATTTCAGTTTCTAAAAGATGGAACAGAAGTAGGATCCAAGCGAGAAATGCTCATCCACCCAGAAGGCTCATGCTGGAATGCCTGACTGTGTGTGTGGACCTGTGTAAGATGAGAAGAAACATAGATATGTAATATGTTTGCAGAAAGTCATCTGGATGCTCCGGTTCTGAGAGAAATAAAGCTTAGGGGTAAGGGGAGAGAATCGTATGGGAATGTTTAAGGGGTAAAGTCATGGCTTACTGTAAGAGCAAAGGCTTAAAAAGAGGTAGCTTTACTGCTGAAGTATGAATTGTGGAAATGTGTGAAAGTGTAGAGATGTGAAATGCAGACTGATGTGGGTATAAACCAAAGTGGACTAAGAGAGATGGGTGATTATTGGTGATTATGCACTCATCCACGAAAAGAATGGAAGCAACTGAATGAGTGTGTCAGTAGTTTTGATGCTAGAGACCGGGTATTAGTAATGACTGATTAGGTGCGCGAATGAGTGATGTGGCACTTAAAAGTGTAATAGCGAAGGGAAGCTGGGGTATTCATTGAGGTAAATGAAAATGGTGAAAAGCTTGCGGAGGTATGAGCAAAAGAAGGACCGGTAATTGTGAATACCTGATTTGAAAACACGGACATACATACGTATGTATAAGAATTTGAGCACGAAAGATAGTCAGTGAGCATTATTGGATTACATACTGATTGATAGGCGTGCAAAAGAGACTCGGATGAAAATGTGCTGTAAGGGGCAGCTGGTGGGATATCTGATCATTACTCAGTGGAGGCAAGGGTGAAGATTTATTTTTGGAAAAGAGGAAATGATATGGTTGAGAAAAGGCTGATGAAATTAAGAGAAATTTGGTAAAGAGACTGTGAAGAAATATCAGGAGAGATTGAGTGTAAAATGGTAAAAGTCGAGAGTAAAAGAAGTTAGGGGAGTGGGTGAGAGATGGAAGGTATTTAGAAGAGCAGGGCTAACGTGTGCAAAAGAAGTGTGTGACATTTGGAATTGGAGGTGGGCAAGTGAGAAAGGGAAGTGAATGGTGGAATGACGAAGTGAAATTGCGAGGGAAAGCGAAAAGTCCTTGCAGGGCAGGAGCGCGAGTGACTGGGAGATATTAACAAGAGAAAGTGGTAAGAGGTAAAGTGGGAGGAGGAGGGTGATAGAATGGAAAGCAAATGAGAGTTGGGCTGAACGTGTGTCAGCAAACAATAGGGAGAATAAGATGATTTGAAGGAGTGGTTAGTAGATGGTATTGCAATTGATTTTCTTAAGAAATGGGATAACTTTATTGCTGATTTGTTAGGATTTTTCTCTGCTTGTTTGGATTATGGCGAGGTGCCGGAGGATTGGGGAATGCATATATAGTGTTACTGTATAAAGTCAACGGGACAAATATAGAACTTTAAATTCATTGAGTGTATCTGGTAAGTTTTAAGGAAGAACGTTTACTGAGTGATGTGGCTTGCTCAGAGCTTCAGATTTGGGAGGAGCAGTGTAGTTTCAGAGGTGCTAGAGGATGTGTAGTTACTTTGCAGAATGATGTGAGAAAGACTTGAAGAAACGGATGGATTTGCATGTGGCATTTATGGATCTAGTAAAGCATGAACAGGGCTGACAGAGATACTTTGGTGAAGTTGTTACAAATACATTATGTAGGACGAAAACAACTAGAAGCAACGAGAAGATTTTAGCAAAAGAATAAGGCGTGTGTGTGTGAGGAGGTAGAGAGCGGCTGAGAGGTTTGGACTGTGGCAGGGGAGTTTGCTGTCGCTTTAGTTGTTTCATGCTTACGAAAGGAGAAGTTAAGAGCAACTATGAATAAAGGCAAGGTTATTAGAATTTAGCACTGCAAAGAGGAATGTTCGTTAGTATGTGAATCTTAACAGACAAACTGTGGATGAAGCGAAGTGGTTACGATACCTGGAAGTGGACATAGAAGCAAATAGAACCCTGTAGGCGATAGTGAGTCATCGGGCGAGTAAGGAGTGGAAGGTTTTTGACGCATTGAGGAATGTGTGGAAAGAAAGGGTATGTTTGAATGCATTGTAGTTCCGATGATGTATGGATTCTAGGTATGGGCTGTATGTGACAATGTAAGGAAGAGGATGAATGTGTTGTAAATAAAATATTAGAAGACAGTATATGGTAGGAGGAGGGTTGGCCAAGTAAGCAATAGTAGGATAAGAAAGGTGCTTGGTAAAAAGGAGATCATGGTAGAAAGAACTGAAGAAGGTGTGCTGATTTTTTTGGACATATGGTTAAGAAGAGATTGACAAAGAGGATTTGCATGTAAGAAGTGGAGGAAACATGGAGAAGGAGGAGACCAGATTGGAAATGGGAGGATGGAGTGAAAACGTTTTTGAGTATTTGGGGCCTTAACTTACAGGAAGAAGAAAAGAGTGAACTGGAGCGGAGAGCTACACTGGGGACGATGTGCTGTCAATTGGCTAAGCCGAGGCACATGAAGCTGCTGAGAGAAACCACAGAAATGTCTTTTGGGCCCTGGTATAGGAGGATGTAGTTTCGGTGCATTAAACATGACAGCTAGAGAACAGATATGAGCAAAGAGGCCTTTTCTTCGTGTGTTCCTGGCTCTACCTAACGTCATTATAGATTTGTGTTATTCCCTACTTCCTTACAATAAACATATATGACATTCTCCACAGGAACTCACATCATCATATATGGATAGCCAGGAAGGATACCGATGACATCCTGTGCCTGCAGTAAAATTTACAGTACTTCAGATCCCTGCCATCTGGATCTTTTGTGGACCGCCTGTAGGATAGTTCTTATGTGTGAGTACATGCACTTGATCCAAGAATGCGAAGTCCTTTTCTTATACTTATTTCACAGAAGATTTTTGTGTCAAAATCTTCCTGGGTTAGTGAATGATCTCTTACCTTCGTCCACCGTGATGGGGCGGGTGATGGGAGGAAGCTATTTGACACATGGCCGAGGGACAAAGTAAGGTGTGGCATATAATATTTTCCTTGCTGCTCTCCTGTTCCCATCTTTTCTGATCTATATTTAATCTTAGGGAACCTAAAAGGTGTCAGTCATAGGCCATTGAGACAAGGAAGACAAAGGACAAAGAAAATGTCCTTTCTCTCCTATTCTCTCGACTCCAACTTTCATTTCTAAGCTTTATGGGACTTTATAGGACTTACCATCGTCAATATCAAACATTCCACCACATAAAGGAACGAATGATCTTTTACTGAATATATCAAACCAGACGATATCAGTAAGAGCAATGACGTTACGGCCAAGGTACACAAACCCCTAAAAACATCAATTCATTCCTGAATTAATGGACCTGCTTGTGAGGGATGAATGGCTTTAATATGAGTGATTATACAGGAAGAAATAATGTAAGGAGTTTTGGGTTGAAGAGGGTGTGTGTGTGTGTGTGTGTGTGTGTGTGTGTGTGTGTGTGTGTGTGTGTGTGTGTGTGTGCGGTATGTGTGCGTGTGTGTGTGTGTGTGTGTGTGTGTGTGTGTGTGTGTGTGTGTGTGCGTGTGTGTGTGTGTGTGTGTGTAATCACCTATTTACTACCTGGGGAGGGAGCTTTACACTTGTACTCTACATCTCTTGAACATTCTCTACTGTTATACAACTTCTCAGATTGATGTATATTGTTTACATTTATGAGTATAATAGAAGTGAATAGGTTTATTTGTTCAGACGTTTATGAAAAGTATGGAACACGGATCTTTAACAACATTAACAACTATCTTAATTATAAAATTTAGAATCTGCGTATGATTTGTCAACAATTGGTACAATATGGCCTCCCGTGACACATATCCATGCTTGCTGCCTCCATCTATTCCTGTCGCCATCCCACCACACACGAAATAACCCCCCCCCCCCCTCACGCACACACACACACACATCTAGGGAGGTAGCGCTAGGAACAGACAAAAAAGTCCACATTCGTTCACACTCAGTCTCTAGCTGCCATGTGTAATACATAGAGAGCAAAACTCCCTTTCCACATCCTTTGGTTTACCCGAGACGCTTCACATGCCCTGGTTCAATCCATTGACAGCACTTCGACCCCAGTATACCACATCGTTCCAATTCACTCTATTCCTTACACGCCTTTTATCCTCCTGTATGTACAGGCCCCGATTGCTCGAATTTTTTTGCACTCCATCCTTCCAACTCCAATTTGGTCTCCCGTTTCTTCTTTCCTCCATCTCTGACACATATATACTCTGTCAATCTTTTCCTCACTTATTCTCTCCATGTGCCCAAACCATTTCAACACACCCTCTTCTGCTCTCTCGACCAAACTCTTTTTATTACCACACATTTCTCTTACACTTCCATTACTTACTCGATCAATCCACCTCACACCACATATCGTCCTCAAACATTTAATTTCCAACACATCCACCCTTCTCCGCACAACCCTGTCTAAAGCCCATGCCCCACAACCATATAACATTCTTGGAACCACTATTCCTTCAAACATACCTATTCATACTCTCCAAGATAACGCTCTTCCCTTCCGCACATTCTTCAACGCTCCCAGAACCTTCGCTCCTTCCCCCATATTGCAACTCAGTTCCGCTTCCATGGTTGCATCCGCTGCTAAGTCCATTACTTAATATCTAAAACACTTCACTTCCTCCATATCTACTCCATTCAAACGTATCTCCCAGTTAACCTGTGCCTCAACCATACTGAACCTAATAACCTTGCTCTTATTCACATTTACTCTCACCTTTCTTCTTTCACACACTTTACCAAACTCTCACAAACTTCTGCATTTTCTCACCCGAATCAGCCACCAGCGTTGTATCATCAGCGAACAACAACTGACTCACTTCCTAATCCCTTTCACCCAGAACAGTCTGCATTCTTGCAACTCTCTCCAAAAATCTTGAATTCACTCCCGTAACAACCCTATCCATAAACAAATTAAGCAACCATGGAAACATCACGCATCCCTGCCGCAAACCGACATTCACTGGGAACCAATCACTTTCCTCCGCTTCTAGCACCATACACGCTTAAAACATTCCACAAAGCGTCTCTAACCACTCTGTCATATGCCTTCTCCAGATCCATAGATGCTACATACTCATCCATCTGTTTTTCTAAGTATTTCTCGCATACATTCTTCAAAGCAAACACCTGATCCACACATCCTATACCACTTCTGAAACCACACTGCTCCTCCCCAAGCTGAAGCTCTGTACATGCCCTTACCCTCTCAATTAGTACCCTTCAATATGATTTTAGGAATGCTCAAAAAACTTATACCTCTGTAATTTGAACACTCACCTTTATTTCCTTTGCCTTTGTACAATGGCACTATGCATGCATTCCACCAATCCTCAGGCACTTCATCATGATCCTTACGTACATTGAACCTCCTCTCCAACCAATCAATAGCAGATACACCCACTTTTTTCTTTTTATAAATTCAATTGTAATACCATCCAAACCCGCCGCCTTGCCGGTTTTCACCTTCCGCAAAGGTTTCACTACCTCTTATCTGTTCACCAAACCATTCTCCCTGACCCTCTCACTTCGCACACCACCCCGACCAAAACACTTTATATCTGCTACTCTATCATCAAACACATTCAACAGACCTTCAAAATATTCACTCCATCTCCTCACTTCATCACTACTTGTTACTACCTCCCAATTTGAACCCTTCACCGAGATTCCTATTTGTTCCCTTGTCTTACGCACTTTATTTACCTCCTTCGAAAACATCTTTTTATTCACCCTAAGATTTAATGATACCTCTTGCATCTTTCTCTTGACCTCTTGCCGCTTTCTTTTATACATCCCTCATTCATTTCCACTACTTCCCTGCAAAAAAACGTTCAAATGCCTCTATCTTCTCTTTCACTAGCAATCTTACTTCTTCATCCCATCATTTACAACCTCCCACCTTCCTCATGCAACATGTATCTTTTGTGTAAGCCATCACTGCTTCCTTAAATACATCCCATTTCTCCCCCACTCCCCTTGCTTCATATGCTCTTAGGTTTTACCATTTTGTACTCAATCTTTCGTGGTACTTCCTCAAACAAGTCTCCTTTCTAAGGTCACTTACTCTCACCACTCTCTTCTCCCATGTATTCTCTCTTCTTTTCTGAAAACCTCTACAAAACTACATCTTCGCTTCAACAAGATAGTGGTCAGACATCTCTCCGGTTGCCCATCTCAGCATATCAACATCCAAAAGTCTCTCTTTTACACGCCTATCAATTAGAACGTAATCCAATAACGCCCTTTGGCCATCTATCCTACTGACGTATGTATACTTATGTATATGTATCTTTTTAAACTAGATATTCCCAATCACCGGACCTTTTTCGGCAAAAGAGTCCACAAGCTCTTCACCATCTCCACTTACAACAATGAACACCCCATGTACACCAGTTATAGCCTTAACTGCCACAATAATCACCTTTGCATTCAAATCGCCCATCACTATAACCCGGTCTCGTGCATCAAAGCTGCTAACACATTCAGCTGCTCCCAAAACAGTTGCCTCTCATGATCTTTCTCCTCATGACCAGGTGAATAGGCACCAATAATCACCCTTCTCTCCTTCCATTTTCAGTTTTACTCTATCACACACACACACACACACACACACACACACACACACACACACACACACACACACACACACACACACACACACACGCACACACACACACACATATATATAATACAGTGGTTAAATTGATGAGAACTACTGTTGACGTTTGTGTAAATAAATTATATATTCCCTTTTCCAAAGCCAGAGGTTGAACCATTATGTGACATTCATTTTCTCATTTCAGTTCAAGCTAAAAGTTTCAGTTTTCTAAATTATTTCTTACTTTTTTCATATGTATATATATGTGTGTGTGTGTGTGTGTGTGTGTGTGTGTGTGTGTGTGTGTGTGTGTGTGTGTGTGTGTGTGCGTGTGTCTGTGTATGTATATATATATATATTATCCCTGGGGATAGGGGTGAAAGAATACTTCCCACGCATTCCTCGCGTGTCGTAGAAGGCGACTAGAGGGGACGGGAGCAGGGGGCCAGAAATCCTCCCCTCCTTGTATTTTTTAACTTTTTCAAATGGGAAACAGAAGAAGGAGTCAAGCGGGGAGTGCTCATCCTCCTCGAAGGCTCAGACTGGGGTGTCTAAATGTGTGTGGATGTAACCAAGATGTGAAAAAAGGAGAGATAGGTAGTATGTTTGACGAAAGGAACCTGGAGGTTTTGGCTCTGAGTGAAACGAAGCTCAAGGGTAAAGGGGAAGAGTGGTTTGGGAATGTCTTGGGAGTAAAGTCAGGGGTTAGTGAGAGGACAAGAGCTAGGGAAGGAGTAGCAGTACTCCTGAAACAGGAGTTGTGGGAGTATGTGGTAGAATGTAAGAAAGTAAATTCTCGATTAAGTTGATGGAGAGAGATGGGTGATTATTGGTGCATATGCACCTGGGCATGAGAAGAAAGATCATGAGAGGAAAGTGTTTTGGGAGCAGCTGAATGAGTGTGTTAGTGGTTTTGATGCACGAGACCGGGTTATAGTGATGGGTGATTTGAATGCAAAGGTGAGTAATGTGGCAGTTGAGGGAGTAATTGGTATACATGGGGTGTTAAGTGTTGTAAATGGAAATGGTGAAGAGCTTGTAGATATATGTGCTGAAAAAGGACTGGTGATTGGGAATACATGGTTTAAAAAGCGAGACATACATAAGTATACGTATGTAAGTAGGAGAGATGGCCAGAGAGCGTTATTGGATTACGTGTTAATTGACAGGCGCGCGAATGAGAGACTTTTGGATATTAATATGCTGAGAGGTGCAACTGGAGGGTTGTCTGATCATTATCTTGTGGAGGCTAAGGTGAAGATTTGTATGGGTTTTCAGAAAAGAAGAGTGAATGTTGGGGTGAAGAGGGTGGTGAGAGTAAGTGAGCTTGGGAAGGAGACTTGTGTGAGGAAGTACCAGGACAGAATGAGTACAGAATGGAAAAAGGTGAGAACAATGGAAGTAAGGGGAGTGGGGGAGGAATGGGATGTATTTAGGGAATCAGTGATGGATTGCGCAAAAGATGCTTGTGGCATGAGAAGAGCGGGAGGTGGGTTGATTAGAAAGGGTAGTGAGTGGTGGGATGAAGAAGTAAGATTATTAGTTAAAGAGAAGAGAGAGGCATTTGGACGATTTTTGCAGGGAAAAATGCAATTGAGTACATGTATAAAAGAAAGAGACAGGAGGTCAAGAGAAAGGTGCAAGAGGTGAAAAAGAGGGCAAATGAGAGTTGGGGTGAGAGAGTATCATTAAATTTTAGGGAAAATAAAATGATGTTCTGGAAGGAGGTAAATAAAGTGCGTAAGACAAGGGAGCAAATGGGAACTTCGGTGAAGGGCGCAAATGGGGAGGTGATAACAAGTAGTGGTGATGTGAGTGAGTATTTTGAAGGTTTGTTGAATGTGTTTGATGATAGAGTGGCAGATATATGGTGTTTTAGTAGGGGTGGTGTGTAAAGTGAGAGGGTTAGGGAAAATGATCTGATAAACAGAGAAGAGGTAGTAAAAGCTTTGCGGAAGATGAAAGCCGGCAAGGCAGCAGGTTTGGATGGTATTGCAGTGGAATTTATCAAAAAAGGGGGTGACTGTATTATTGAAAAGGTTGGTAAGGTTCTTTAATGTATGTATGACTCATGGTGAGGTACATGAGGATTGGCGGAATGCGTGCATAGTGCCATTGTACAAAGGCAAAGGGGATAAGAGTGAGTGCTCAAATTACAGAGGTATAAGTTTGTTGAGTATTCCTGTTAAATTATATGGGAGGGTATTGATTGAGAGGGTGAAGGCATGTACAGAGCATCAGATTGGGGAAGAGCAGTGTGGTTTCCGAAGTGGTAGAGGATTTGTGGATCAGGTGTTTGCTTTGAAGAATGTATGTGAGAAATACTTAGAAAAGCAAATGGATTTGTATGTAGCATTTATGGATCTGGAGAAGGCATATGATAGAGTTGATAGAGATGCTCTGTGGAAGGTATTAAGAATATATGGTGTGGGAGGCAAGTTGTTAGAAGCAGTGAAAAGTTTTTATCGAGGATGTAAGGCATGTGTACGTGTAGGAAGAGAGGAAAGTGATTGGTTCTCAGTGAATGTAGGTTTGCGGCAGGGGTGTGTGATGTCTCCATGGTTGTTTAATTTGTTTATGGATGGGGTTGTTAGGGAGGTAAGGCAAGAGTTTTGGAAAGAGGGGCAAGTATGAAGTCTGTTGGGGATGAGAGAGCTTGGGAAGTGATTCAGTTGTTGTTCGCTGATGATACAGCCCTGGTGGCTGATTCATATGAGAAACTGCAGAAGCTGGTCACTGAGTTTGGTAAAGTGTGTAAAAAGAAAAAAGTTAAGAGTAAATGTAAATAAGAGCAAGGTAGTTAGGTACAGTAGGGTTGAGGGTCAAGTCAATTGGGAGGTAAGTTTGAATGGAGAAAAACTGGAGGAAGTGAAGTGTTTTAGATATCTGGGAGTGGATCTGGCAGCGGATGGAGCCATGGAAACGGAAATGAATCATAGGGTGGGGGGAGGGGGCGAAAATCCTGGGAACCTTGAAGAATGCGTGGAAGTCGAGAACATTATCGCGGAAAGCAAAAATGGGTATGTTTGAAGGAATAGTGGTTCCAACAATGTTGTATGGTTGCGAGGCGTGGGTTATGGATAGAGTTGTGCGCAGGAGGATGGATGTGCTGGAAATGAGATGTTTGAGGATAATGTGTGGTGTGAGGTGGTTTGATCGAGTAAGTAACGTAAGGGTAAGAGAGATGTGTGGAAATAAAAAGAGCGTGGTTGAGAGAGCAGAAGAGGGTGTTTTGAAATGGTTTGGGCACATGGAGAGAATGAGTGAGGAAAGATTGACCAAGAGGATATATGTGTCGGAGGTGGAGGGAACGAGGAAAAGAGGAAGACCAAATTGGAGGTGGAAAGATGGAATGAAAAAGATTTTGTGTGATCGGGGCCTGAACATGCAGGAGGGTGAAAGGAGGGCAAGGAATAGAGTGAATTGGATCGATGTGGTATACCGGGGTTGACGTGCTGTCAGTGGATTGAATCAGGGCATGTGAAGCGTCTGGGGTAAACCATGGAAAGCTGTGTAGGTATGTATATTTGCGTGTGTAGACGTATGTATATACATGTGTCTGGGGATGGGTTGGGCCATTTCTTTCGTCTCTTTCCTTGCGCTACCTCGCAAACGCGGGAGACAGCGGCAAAAAAAAAAAAAAATTTATATATATATATATATATATATATATATATATATATATATATATATATATATATATATATATATATATATATATATGTATATATATATATATATATTTCCCACGCATATCTCACGTGTCGTAGAAGGCGACTAAAGGGAATGGTAGCGAGAGGCTGGAAACCCTCCCCTCTTTATATTTTAACTTTCTAAAAGGGGAAACAAAAGAAGGAGTCACGCGGGGAGTACTCGTCCTCCTCAAAGCCTCAGATTCGGGTGTCTAGATGTGTGTGCATGTAACCAAATGAGAAAAAAGAAGAGATACGTAGTATATTTGAGGAAAAAAAACCTGGATATTTTGGCCCTGAGTGAAACGAAGCTCAAGGGTAAAGGAGAAGAGTAGTCTAGGAATGTCTTAGGAGTAAAGTCTGGGGTTAGTGAGAGCACAAGAGCTAGGGAAGGAGTAGCACTACTCCTGAAACAGGGGTGGTGGGAATATGTAATAGAGTGTAAGAAAGAAAACTCTAGATTGATATGGGTAAAACTGAAAGTTCATGGAGAGAGATGGGTGATTATTGGTACATATGCACCTGGGCATGAGAAGAAAGATCATGAGAGGCAAGTGTTTTGGGAGCAGCTGAGTGAGTGTGTTAGTAGTTTTGATGTACGAGACTGGGTTATAGAGATGGGTGATTTGAATGCAAAGGTGAGTAATGTGGCAGTTGAGGAAATAATTGGTGTACAAGGGGTTTTCAGTGTTGAAAATGGAAATGGTTAAGAGCTTGTAGATTTATATGCTGCAAAAAGACTGGTGGTTGGGAATACGTGGCTTAAAAAGAGAGATATATATAAGTATGTAAGTAAGAGAGATGGCCTGAGAGCGTTATTACATTACGTGTTAATTGATAGGTACGTACAAGAGAGTCTTTTGGATATTAATGTGCTGAGAGGTGGAACTGGAGGGATGTCTTATCATTATCTTGTGGAGTGGAAGGTGAAGATCTATAGAGGTTTTCAGAAAAGAAGAGAGAATGTTGGGGTGAAAAGAGTGGTGAGAGTAAGTGAGCTCAGGAAAGAGACTTGTGTGAGTAAGTACCAGGAGAGAATGACCATAGATTGGAAAAGGTGAGAACAAACGAGGTAAGGTGAGTGGGGGAGAAATGGGATGTATTTCGGGAATTAGTGATGGCTTGCTCAAACGATGCTTGAAGTATGATAAGCGTGGGAGGTGGGCAGATTAGAAAGGGTACTGAGTGGTGAGATGAAGAGGTAAGATTATTAGTTAAAGCGAAGAGAGAGGCATTTGGACGATTTATGCATAAGAAAATGCAACTAACTGTGAGATGTACAAAAGAAAGAGGCACGAAGTCAAGAGAAAGGAGGATGAGGTGAAAAAGAGGGCAAATGAGAGTTGGGTGAGAGAGTATCATTAAATTTTAGAGAGAATAAAAAGATGGTTGGGAAGTAGGTAAATAAAGTATGTAAGACAAGGGAATAAACGGGAATTCAGTGAAGGGGGCTAATGGGGAGATGATAACAAGTAGTGGTGATGTGAGAGGGAGATGGAGTGAGTATTTTAAAGGTTTGTTGAATGTGTTTGATGATTGAGTGGCAGATATCGGGTGTTTTGGTCGAGGTGGTGTGCAAATTGAGAGGGTTGGGGAGAATGATTTGCTAAACAGAGAAGAGGTAGTGAAAACTTTGCTGAACATGAAAGCCGGCAAGGCAGCGGGTTTAATGGTATTGCATTGGAATTTGTTAGAAAAGGGGGCAAATGTACTGTTGACTGGTTGGTAAGGTTATTTAATATATGTATAACTCATGATGAGGTACCTGAGGATTGGCGGAATGCTTGCATAGTGTCATTGTACAAAGGCAAAGGGGATAAAAGTGAGTGCTCAAATTACAGACGTATAAGATTATTGAGTATTCCTGGGGAATTATATAGGAGGGTATTGATAGAGAGGGTGAAGGCATGTACAGAACATCAGATTGGGAAAGAGCAGTGGGGTTTCTGAAGTGGTAGAGGATGTGTGGATCAGGTGTTTGCTTTGAAGAATGTATGTGAAAAATACTTAGAAAAGCAAATGGATTTGTATGTAGTATTTATGGATCTGGAAAAGGCATATGATAGAGTTGATAGAGATGCTCTGTGGATGGTATTAAGAATATATGGTGTGGGAGGCAAGTTGTTAGAAGCAGTGAAAAGTTTTTATCGAGGATATAAGGCTTGTGTACGTGTTGGAAGAGAGGAAAGTGATTGGTTCTCAGTGAATGCTGGTTTGCGGCAGGGGTTTGTGATGTCTCTATGTTTGTTTAATTTGTTTATGGATGGGGTTGTTAGGGAGGTGAATGCAAGAGTTTTGGAAAGAGGGGCAAGAATGCAGTCTGCTGTGGATGAGAGAGCTTGGGAAGTGAGTCAGAGGTTCTTCGTTGATGACACAGTGATAGTGGCTGATTCGTGTGAGAAACTGCAGAAGATGGTGACTGAGTTTGGTATAGTGTGTGAAAGAAGAAAGGTGAAAGTAAATGTGAATAAGAGCAAGGTTATTAGGTACAGCGGGGTTGAGTAACAGGTCAATTTGGAGGTAAGTTTGAATGGAGAAAAACTGGAGGAAGTAAAGTGTTTTAGATATCTGGGAGTTGATTTGGCAGCGGATGTAACCATGGAAACGGAAATGAATCATTGAGTGGGGGAGAGGGCGAAAGTTTTGGGAGCGTTGAAGAATGTGTGGAAGTCGAGAACATTATCTCGGAAAGCAAAAATGGATATGTTTGAAGGAATAGTGGTTCCAACAATGTTGTATGGTTGCGAGGCGTGGGCTATAGATAGAGTTGTGCGGAGGAGGGTGGATGTGCTGGAAATGATATGTTTGAGGACAATATGTGGTGTGAGGTGGTATGATCGAGTAAGTAATGTAAGGGTAAGAGAGATGTGTGGTAATAAAAGGAGTGTGATTGAGAGGGCAGAAGAGGGTCTTTTGAAATGGTTTGGTCACATGGAAAGAATGAGTGAGGAAAGATTGAAAAAGAGGATATATGTGTCAGAGGTGGAGGGAACGAGGAGAAGTGGGAGATCCAATTGCAGGTGGATAGATGTAGTGAAAAATATTTTGAGTGATCGCGGCCTGAACATGCAGGAGGGTGAAAGGCATTCAAGGAATAGAGTGAACTGGATCGATGTGGTATACCGGGGTCGACGTGCGGTCATTTGATTGAACTAGGGCATGTGAAGCGTCTGGGGTAAACCATGTAAAGTTCTGTGGGGCCTGGATGTGGAAAGGGAGCTGTTTCAGTGCATTATACAAGAAAGCTAGAGACTGAGTGTGAACGAATGTGACCTTTGTTGTCTTTTCCTGGCGCTGCCTCGCGGAAATGGAAGGGGACGGGGCTGTTATTTCATGTGTGTCGGGGTGACGATGGGAATGATTAAAGGCAGACAGTATGAATTCTGTACATGTTTATATATGTATATGTCTGTGTGTGTATCTATATATATGTATGGGTTGAGATATTTGCGTTTGTGGACATGTATGTATATACATGTGTATGTGGGTGGGTTGGGCCATTCTTTCGTCTGTTTCTTTGCGCTACCTCGCTAACGCGGGAGACAGCGACAAATCAAAATAAATGATATATATATATATATATATATATATATATATATATATATATATATATATATATATATATATTGGAAAGGATCACAATTTTGCGCGTGATCAAGATATTCCTATGAGTCCAAGGGGAAAATGAAGCACGAAAAGTTCCCAAGTGCACTTTCGTGTAAAAATCACATCATCAGGGAAGACACAAGAGAGAAATATAACAGTCAGTTGATATATATGGAAGAGACGAAGCTAGGACGCCATTTATATATATATATATATTTTTTTTTTTTCAAACTATTCGCCATTTCCCGCGTTAGCGAGGTAGCGTTAAGAACAGAGAACTGGGCCACTGAGGGAATATCCTCACCAGGCCCCCCTCTCTGTTCGTTCTTTTGGAAAATTAAAAAAAAATTGAGAGGGGAGGATTTCCAGCCCCCCGCTCCCTCCCCTTTTAGTCGCCTTCTACGACACGCAGGGAATACGTGGGAAGTATTCTTTCTCCCCTATCCCCAGGGATAATATATATATATATTTTTTTTTTTTATACTTTGTCGCTGTCTCCCGCGTTTGCGAGGTAGCGCAAGGAAACAGACGAAAGAAATGCCCCCCCCCCCGCCCATACACATGTACATACACACGTCCACACACGCAAATATACATACCTACACAGCTTTCCATGGTTTACCCCAGACGCTTCACATGCCTTGATTCACTCCACTGACAGCACGTCAACCCCTGTATACCACATCGCTCCAATTCACTCTATTCCTTGCCCTCCTTACACCCTCCTGCATGTTCAGGCCCCGATCACACAAAATCTTTTTCACTCCATCTTTCCACCTCCAATTTGGTCTCCCTCTTCTCCTCGTTCCCTCCACCTCCGACACATATATCCTCTTGGTCAATCTTTCCTCACTCATTCTCTCCATGTGCCCAAACCATTTCAAAACACCCTCTTCTGCTCTCTCAACCACGCTCTTTTTATTTCCACACATCTCTCTTACGCTTACGTTACTTACTCGATCAAACCACCTCACACCACACATTGTCCTCAAACATCTCATTTCCAGCACATCCATCCTCCTGCGCACAACTCTATCCATAGCCCACGCCTCGCAACCATACAACATTGTTGGAACCACTATTCCTTCAAACATACCCATTTTTGCTTTCCGAGATAATGTTCTCGACTTCCACACATTTTTCAAGGCTCCCAAAATTTTCGCCCCCTCCCCCACCCTATGATCCGCTTCCGCTTCCATGGTTCCATCCGCTGACAGATCCACTTCCAGATATCTAAAACACTTCACTTCCTCCAGTTTTTCTCCATTCAAACTCACCTCCCAATTGCCTTGACCCTCAACCCTACTGTACCTAATAACCTTGCTCTTATTCACATTTACTCTTAACTTTCTTCTTCCACACACTTTACCAAACTCAGTCACCAGCTTCTGCAGTTTCTCACATGAATCAGCCACCAGCGCTGTATCATCAGCGAACAACAACTGACTCACTTCCCAAGCTCTCTCATCCCCAACAGACTTCATACTTGCCCCTCTTTCCAGGACTCTTGCATTTACCTCCCTAACAACCCCATCCATAAACAAATTAAACAACCATGGAGACATCACACACCCCTGCCGCAAACCTACATTCACTGAGAACCAATCACTTTCCTCTCTTCCTACACGTACACATGCCTTACATCCTCGATAAACTTTTCACTGCTTCTAACAACTTGCCTCCCACACCATATATTTTTAATACCTTCCACAGAGCATCTCTATCAACTCTATCATATGCCTTCTCCAGATCCATAAATGCTACATACAAATCCATTTGCTTTTCTAAGTATTTCTCACATACATTCTTCAAAGCAAACACCTGATCCACACATCCTCTACCACTTCTGAAACCACACTGCTCTTCCCCAATCTGATGCTCTGTACATGCCTTAACCCTCTCTATCAATACCCTCCTATATAATTCCCCAGGAATACTCAATAATCTTATACGTCTGTAATTCGAGCACTCACTTTTATCCCCTTTGCCTTTGTACAATGACACTATGCAAGCATTCCGCCAATCCTCAGGTACCTCATCATGAGTTATACATACATTAAATAACCTTACCAACCAGTCAACAATACAGTCACCCCCTTTTTTAATAGATTCCACTGCAATACCATCCAAACCTGCTGCCTTGCCGGCTTTCATCTTCCGCAAAGCTTTTACTACCTCTTCTCTCTTTACCAAATCATTTTCCCTAACCCTCTCACTTTGCACACCACCTCGACCAAAACACCCTATATCTGCCAATCTGTCATCAGACACATTCAACAAACCTTCAAAATACTCATTCCATCTCCTTCTCACATCACCACTACTTGTTATCACCTCCCAATTTACGCCCTTCACTGAAGTTCCTATTTGCTCCCTTGTCTTACGCACCCTATTTACCTCCTTCCAGAACATCTTTTTATTCTCCCTAAAATTTACTGATAGTCTCTCACCCCAACTCTCATTTGCCCTTTTTTTCACCTCTTGCACCTTTCTCTTGACCTCCTGTCTCTTTCTTTTATACTTCTCCCACTCAATTGCATTTTTTCCCTGCAAAAATCGTCCAAATGCCTCTCTCTTCTCTTTCACTAATACTCTTACTTCTTCATCCCACCACTCACTACCCTTTCTAAACAGCCCACCTCCCACTCTTCTCATGCCACAAGCATCTTTTGCGCAATCCATCACTGATTCCCTAAATACATCCCATTCCTCCCCCACTCTCCTTACTTCCATTGTTCTCACCTTTTTCCATTCTGTACACAGTCTCTCCTGGTACTTCCCCACACAGGTCTCCTTCCCAAGCTCACTTACTCTCACCACCTTCTTCACCCCAACATTCACTCCTCTTTTCTGAAAACCCATACTAATCTTCACCTTAGCCTCCACAAGATAATGATCAGACATCCCTCCAGTTGCAATTCTCAGCACATTAACATCCAAAAGTCTCTCTTTCGCACGCCTGTCAATTAACACGTAATCCAATAACGCTCTCTGGCCATCTCTCCTACTTACATAAGTATACTTATGTATATCTCGCTTTTTAAACCAGGTATTCCCAATCATCAGTCCTTTTTCAGCACATAAATCTACAAGCTCTTCACCATTTCCATTTACAACACTGAACACCCCATGCATACCAATTATTCCCTCAACTGTCACATTACTCACCTTTGCATTCAAATCACCCATCACTATAACCCGGTCTCGTGCATCAAAACCGCTAACACACTCATTCAGCTGCTCCCAAAACACTTGCCTCTCATGATCTTTCTTCTCATGCCCAGGTGCATATGCACCAATAATCACCCACCTCTCTCCATCAACTTTCAATTTTACCCATATTAATCGAGAATTTACTTTCTTACACTCTATCACATACTCCCACAACTCCTGTTTCAGGAGTATTGCTACTCCTTCCCTTGCTCTTGTCCTCTCACTAACCCCTGACTTCACTCCCCAGACATTTCCAAACCACTCTTCCCCTTTACCCTTGAGCTTCGTTTCACTCAGAGCCAAAACATCCAGGTTCCTTTCCTCAAACATACTACCTATCTCTCCTTTTTTCACATCTTGGTTACATCCACACACATTTAGGCACCCCACTCTGAGCCTTCGAGGAGGATGATCACTCCCCGCGTGACTCCTCCTTCTGTTTCCCATTTTAGAAAGTTAATATATATATATATATATATATATATATATATATATATATATATATATATATATATATATATATATATATATATATATATATATATATATATATATATATATATCCCCTGGGGATAGGGGATTAAGAATACTTCCCACGTATTCCCTGCGTGTCGTAGAAGGCGACTAAAAGGGGAGGGAGCGGGGGGCTGGAAATCCTCCCCTCTGGTTTTTTTTTAATTTTCCAAAAGAAGGAACAGAGGGGGCCAGGTGAGGATATTCCAAAAAAGGCCCAGTCCTCTGTTCTTAACCCTACCTCGCTAAACGCGGGAAATGGCGAATAGTTTAAAAGGAGAAAATATATATATATATATATATATATATATATATATATATATATATATATATATATATATATATATATATATATATATATATATATATATATATATATATATATATATATATATATATATATATATGTATATATATATATATATATATATATATATATATATATATATATATATATATATATATATATATATATATATATACATATATATATATATATATATATATATATATATATATATATATATATATATATATATATATATATATATATACATATATATATATATATATATATATATATATATATATATATATATATATATATATATATATATATTATATATATATTATATATATATATATATATATATATATATATATATATATATATATATATATATTATATATATATATATATATATATATATATATATAATATATATATATTATATATATATATATATATATATATAATATATATATATATATATATATATATATATATATATATATATATATATATAATATATATATATATATATTATATATATATTTATATATATATTTATTATATTATATATATATATAATTTTATATATATATATATTTATAATATTTATATAGATATTATATATATTTAAATAGGATAGGGGATTAAGATACTTCCCACGTATTCCCTGCGTGTCGTAGAAGGCGACTAAAAGGGGAGGGAGCGGGGGGCTGGAAATCCTCCCTCTCGTTTTTTTTTTTTTAATTTTGTGCTGAAAAAGGGGACTGGTGTTGGGAAACTGTTTAAAAGGAGTTTTAAATTTTTAAGAATGAAGGGAGATGGCCAGAGAGCGTTTTTACATGAAATTGAGGGGGTCGAAAGAGAGACTTTGATTTAATGTCGAATGTAATGGAGGGGATGTTACATTTCTTGTGAGGGAAGGTGAAGATTTTAAGGTTTTCAGAAAAAAAAAAGGAATTTGGGGGTGAAAGGGGGGTGGAGTAATGAGCTTGGGGAGATTTGTGGGGAAGTCCCAGGAAGACTGATGGAATGGAAAAGGGTTTAGACAAAAACGTAAGGGGAGTGTGGGAAAGGGATAATTTGGAAAGTGTTTGCTCCCAAAAAGATGCTTTGGGTTTGAAAAGCTGGGGGTGGGCAGAAAAAAAAAAGGGGGTATGAGGGTGGGATGAAGATAAGATTATTATAAAGGGGAAAAGAAGACCATTTGGACGATTTTTGCTAAACTTGCAAATACTGGGAATTAAAAGGGAAGGGGCAGGGAGGTCAAGAAAATTTTGAGGAGGTGAAAAAGAGGGCAAATAGAGTTGGGTGAAGAGTTAAAAAATTTAGGGAAAAAAAAAGATGTTTGGAAAGGGAGGAAATAAATATGTAAAAAAAAAGGGAAAAAGGGAATTCATGAAGGGGCAAATGGGGAATATAACAATTTGGTGATGTAGAGGGAATGGAGGGGTATTTTAAAGGTTTGTTGAAGGGTTTTGATGATTGGTGGCAGAAAATGGGTTTTTTGGTCAGGTGGTTGCAAATTAGAGGGTTTGGGAGAATGTTTTGTAAACGGGAAAAGGGTAGTAAAACTTTGCGAAATGAAAGCCGGAAAGGCGGGGTTTAAAGGTTTGCATTGGAAATTTTTAAAAAGGGGGGGTTACTGTTGACGGGTTTGGAAAAGGATTTAATTATGTATAACTCATTGAGGTCCGAGGTTGGCGGAATGCTTGCATAGGCTTTGGGGAAAAAGGGAAAAGGGGGAAAAAGGGAGTCCCAAATTACAGAGTAAAGTTTTTGATACTGGGAAATTAATGGGGGGTTTGATAGAGGGTGAGGATGTACAGAACTCAAATTGGGAAAGAGCGGGGGGTTTCGAATGGTAGAGGATGTTGGATCAGGTGTTTGTTTTTAAAGTGTTTGTGAAAATACTTGGGAAAGAAAATGGATTTGTATTAATTTATGGACGAAAAGGGCTATGAAGAGTGAAGGGAATGCTTTTGGGAAAGGTTTAAGAATAATTGGTGTGGGAGGCAATTTGTTAAAAAGATGAAAATTTTTTTCGAGGATTAAGGTTGGCCCGGTTTGGAAAGGGAAATGTTGGTTCTCATGAATGGGTTTGCGGCGGGGTTTTTGTGTCCCCAGGTTGTTTTTTGTTAGGGGATGGGGTTGTTAGGGAGGTGAATGCAAGATTTTGGAAAGAGGGGAAAAATTTTGGTCGTTGGGAGAAAAGGGCTTGGAAAGGGTGATAAAGGGTTTTGTTATCCTGTTTGGGTTTTTTTAAAACTGCAGAAGGGTTTGGGGTTTTGTTTTGGTAAAGAAGAAATAAAGAAATGTGAATAAGAAAAGGGTTATTTAGGTAAGGGGTTGGAACAGGTAAATTTTGGAGGAAGTTTGAATGGGGAAAAATGGGGAAGAAAATTTTTTTGAGAGTTTATTTTAGGGAAAAGGAAAGGGGTGTCAGATGGGGGAGAGGGGGATGAAAGAAAATTATAAAAGTGTATGTGGGGGGGTTTGGGCCTTTTCTTTCGTTTTTCTTTTTGCGCAAACCTCCCCCAAACGGGGGAGCAGGGGCCAAAAAAAAAAAAAAAAAATTTTTATATATAATTAAAATATAAATAATTTATATATTATATATAATATATATATATATATATTTGGAAAGGATCACAAATTTTGCCGTGATCAAAAATTTTCCTATGAGCCCAAAGGGGGAAAAATGAACACAAAAGTTCCCAAGTGCACTTTTTCCGTGTAAAAATCACATAAACGGGGAAGACCCAAGAAAAATATAACATGGGTTGATTTTAATGGAAGGGGACGAAGCTGGGAAACCCCAAATTTTATAAAAAATATAAATTTTTTTATTTTTTAAAAAATTTCCCCTTTTTTTTTTTTTCCCCCTTTTTTCCCGCCATTTTTCCCCCCGCCGTTTTTAAGCGAGGTAGCGTTAAAAAACAGAAACTGGGCCACTGAGGGAATTTTCCCACCTGGCCCCCCTCCCCTGTTCCTTTCTTTTTTTTTGGAAAAAAAAAAAAAAAAAAAACGGGGGGGAGGATTTCCAACCCCCCCCCACCCCGCCCCCCCCCCCTCCCCTTTTTTAGGGTCCCCCGGGGCCCTTCCCAACACACGAAAGGAATATTTTGGGAAGAAATTTTTTCCCTTTCCCCCTACCCCCAGGGATAAAATAATATATAAAATAAATAAAATTTTAAAATTATAATATATATAAAAAATTTTAAATAAATATATAAATTTTAAATATAAAAAATAAAAAAAATAAAAAAAATTATAAAATTTTATAAAATATATAAATATTAAATTAAAATATATTATATAAAATATTAAAAATATATATAATATATATATTAATAAATAATATAATAAAAAATTTTCCCCCCCTTTGGGAAAGGGGATTAAGAAAATTTCCCCCTTTATTCCCTGCGTTCGAAGAAGGCCCTAAAAGGGGAGGGGCGGGGGGCGGAAAATCCTCCCCTCGGGTTTTTTTTTTTAAAAATTTTCCAAAAGAAGGAACAGAGGGGGCCGGGTGAGGAAAATTAAAAAAAAAGGGCCCGCCTCTTTCAAAACCCTCCCTCGAAAAACGGGGGGAAAAAGGGCCCAATGGGTTTAAAAAGAAGAAAAATATAATTAAAATTAATATAAATAAAATATAAAATATATATATATATATAAAATTTTTTATAGGATATATATATATATAAAATTAATATATATAAAATAAATAAATATAATTATTATAAAAAATATATATAATAAATATATAATATATTTTATATTTTAAAATATATTTTAATATAAATATATGGGAAAGGGGATTAAGAAAAAACCCCCCCAAAATTCCCTCGTGTCGTAAAGGGACAAAAAGGGGAGGGAGCGGGGGGCTGGAAATCCCCCCCCTTTTTCTTTTTTTTTTTTTTTTAATTTTCCAAAAGAAGGAACAAGGGGGCCGGTGAGGATTTTCCCAAAAAAAAGGCCCAGTCCTCTGTTTTTAAACCCGCTACCTTCGCCAACGCGGGAAAGGGCAAATTTTTTTTAAAAGAAAAAAAGAAAATATATATATAAAATTTTATATATATAAATAAATTTTAAAATTTTTTTTTTTTTGGGAGCATTTAGTGAGCGTGTTAGTGGGCTTTGATGCACGAGCCCGGGGTTTTAGTGAAAAGGTGATCTAAATTTAAAAGGGTGAGAAAGTGGCAGTTGGGGGAAAAAATTTTGGTTACAAGGGGTTTTCAGTTTGAAAAAAAAAAAGGGTTTAAGAGCTTTAGTTTTGGGTTGCTAAAAAAGGACTGGTGATTGGGAATACCTAGTTTAATAAGAGAGATATACATGAATATACGTATATAAGAAGGCGAGATGGCCAGAGAGCGTTGTTTGACTACGTGTTAATTGATAGGCGTGCGAAAGAGAGACATTTGTATGTTAATGTGCCGAGAGGTGTAAGTGGAGGGATGTGTGATCATTATCTTGTAGAGGCGAAGGTGAAGATTTGTAGAGGTTTTCAGAAAAAAAGAAAGAATATTGGGATGAACAGAGTGGTGCGAGTAAATGAGCTTTGGAAGGAGATTTTTGTGAGGAAGTACCAGGACAGACTGAGTGCAGAATGGAAAGAAGGTGAGAGCAAAGGACGTAAGGGGAGTGTGGGAGCAATGGGATATATTTAGAGAAGGAGTGATTGCATGCGCAAAAGATGCTTGTGGCTTGAGAAGCGTGGGAGGTGGGCAGATTAGAAAGGGTAGTGAGAGGTGGGATGAAGAAATAAGATTATTACTGAAAGAAAAGAGAGACTCATTTGGACGATTTTTGTCTGGGAAACTGTGCAAATGACTGGGAGATGTATAAAGTAAGGGGCAGGAGGTCAAGAGAATTTGCAGGAGGTGAAAAAGAGGGCAAATGAGAGTTGGGGTGAGAGAGATTGATAAAAGTTTAGGGATAATAAAATGATGTTTTGGAAGGAGGTAAATAAAGTGTGTAAGACAATAGAAGAAATGGGAACATCGATGAAGGGAGCTAATGGGGAGGTAATAACAAATAGTGGTGATGTAAGAAGGAGATGGAGTGGGTATTTTGGAGGTTTGTTGAATGATTCAGATGATAGTGTGGCAGATATAGGGTGTTTTGGTCAAGGTGGCTTGCAAAGTGAGAGGGTTAGGGAAAGTGATTTGGTAACAGGGAAGTGGTAGTAAAAGCTTTGCGGAAAATGAAAGCCTGCAAGGCAGTGGGGTTGGATGGTATTGCAGTGGAATTTACTAAAATAGGGGGTGACTGTGTTGTTGACTGGTTGGTAAGGATATTAATGTATGTATGACTCATGGTGAGGTGCCTGAGGATTGGCGGAATGCATGTATAGCGACATTGTACAAAGGCAAAGGGGATGAGGGCGAGTGCTGAAATTACAGAGGTATAAGTTTGTTGAGTATTCATGGGAAATTATATGGGAGGGTATTGATTGAGAGGGTGAAGGAATGAACAGAACATCAAATTGGGGAAGAGCAGTGTGGTTTCAGAAGTGGTAGAAGATGTGTGGATCAGGTGTTTGCTTTGAAGAATGTATGTGAGAAATACTTAGAAAAGCAAATGGATTTGTATGTAGCATTTATGGATCTGGAGAAGACTTATGATAGAGCTGATAGAGATGCTCTTTGGAAGGTGTTAAGAATATGTGGTGTGGGAGGCAGGTTGCTAGAAGAAATGAAAAGTTTTTATCGAGGATGTAAAGTATGTGTACGAGTAGGAAAAGAGGAAAGTGCTTGGTTCTCAGTGAATGTCGGTTTGCGGCAGGAGTGCGTGATGTCTCCATGGTTGTTTTGTTTGCTTATGGATGGGGTTGTTAGGGAGGTGAATGCAAGAGTTTTGGAGAGAGGGGCAAGTATGCTGTCTGTTGTGGATGAGAGGGCTTTGGAAGTGAGTCAGTTGTTATTCACTGATGATACTGCAGAAGCTGTTGTGTGTAAGAAGAAAACTGTGAGTAAATGTGAATAAGAGCAAGGTTATTAGGTAATGTAGGGTTGGGGGACAAGTCAATTGGAAGGTAAGTTTGAATGGAGAAAAACTGGGGAAAGTGAAGTGTTTTAGATATCTGGGAGTGGATTTGGCAGTGGATGGACCCATGGAAGCGGAAGTTAGTCACAGGTTGGGGGAGGGGGCGAAGTGAGAAGTGAGAAGGATGGGATTTGTTTGATTGGAAGTAACCCCCAATGAAAATGATATGCAATACCTGAGTATGGGAATATTGAAGCACTAACTGAAATTTTTGATAACTGTATCTATGGCTGAGAAGGTAGTATGCTTGGGACCTCTAGCTAGGAAGAGAATATATTTGTGACCTTTGTCTGAGAAGACAATATGTTTGGGACTTCTAACTGAAAACAGGGAATGTCTGGGACTTCTGGCTGAGAAAAGTGTGTTTGGTACCTCTAGGTGAAAAGAGATTGTATTTGGCACCTATAGCTACGAAGAAAATATGTTTGAGACCTTTAGATGAAAAGAAAATCTGTTGGGATCTCTATCTAAAAATACCCTATGTTTGGGGCCTCTAGCTGAGGAGCCACTATGTCTGGGACATCTCGTTGAGAAGGGAGTCTCTATGGGACCTCTAACTTAAAAGAGAGTCTGTTTGGGACATCTAGCAGTAAAAGGAATATGTTTGGGACCTTTAGATAAGAAGAGAGTCTATGGGAAACGTCTGTATGATAGCAGATTATGTTTAGGACCTCTAGCTGAGAGGAGAATGTATTTGGGACCTTTAGCTAAGAGATAGTCTGTTTGCATGAGTTTACATGAGAAAGACAGCCATCAGGAGGCCTGATTGGCCCACTACTGGGTTGTTTGGAAAATGAAAATAAGAAATTGTAGTTCCGTTCAGAAGTCTTTTAAGCTATCACCAATTCCTCACTGCTGCACATTAGTCTTTAAGCGTCCCCGTTACCGCTGTCATTTATACGTTTGTTTCTACCGTTTTTCTCAGAGTACATACCTGAATTTATGAAATATTTGTCTCTACGACTTTTAAAGGTGTATATAGTTTTAACATTCACTACATCTGACGGTAACTTATTCCAGTGCTTAACACACCTATAGGAAAGAAGCTTTTCCAACGTCCTTACTACATCTTTTACCTTTGAGTTTAATTTCATTTGTCCTGGTAGCAGCTTTTCTTATATTTCGAAAAGATGATCGTGATTTACTTTATCGAACTTGTTCAGAATTAAACCGCCGTGAAGTCTGTTTTATGAGGAAGAACAGATCCAATCGTTTCAGCCTCTCTTCGTATGCCAGATTTCTAAAGGATGGGATCAATTTTTTCGCACGTCCTTGTACTTGCTCTGACTCTTGGTCGTCACTTTTATGGTTTGGAAACCAAAACATGACTGCATATTCAAGGTGTGATCTTACTAGAGAATATAACGTGTGAGAATTGTTTCTGTTTTTTTGTAATCTATGTTCTTCGCTATGAAACTAACATTTGGCTGACTTTTTCACTTGCTGCTTAGCACTGCATAGTGTATTTCAGATTGATGCTAATGACAACTCTAAGGTTTTTTCTTCATTTACTTTAGCTAGAGAGTTTTCGAATGGTTTGTAGTCGTAGCGTACATTCTTGTCTCCAAAGTGCATAACTTTACACTTCTTTACATTGGACTTCATTTGTCATCTGACTGACTTTTAACCAATCTGAGGCTTCGCCATTTAATACTACACGCTGCATTCTTCCAGTAAGCAAGTCTTTGATTCATATAAAGACTTCTCTACCGATTCCGTGATATTTGCGTTTATGTAAGTCTCTTGTGAGGTACTTTTGGAAATCCAAATATACTGCATCAGATGGTACTTTTCCGTCCCAATTCTGATAAAAAACATTAAAACATTCCATCGAATTCGTCAGACAGGATCCTCTATCGCAGAAACAGTCTTGATTGTTCGATATATTTTTGTGTTCTTCTAGAAACATGACAATTTCATTTTCTACTGTTTTCCCAACATTGTACCTGATACTGACGTAAAGCTAATTGGATGGTAGTTCAAGGTGAACTTTTTGTCTCCTTTTTATGTTTAGACGAGAATGTGCTTGGAAAATCTAGCTAAGAAGAGAGTCTTTTTGGAACCTTCTGCTTAGAAGAAATTTTATTTGGGACCTCTAGCTGGGAGAGATTATATTTGGGACTCTGCTCAAGAGGAAAAAATGTTTGGAATCTCTAGCTGAGATGAGAGTCTGTTTGGGAGTTCTAGTTGAGAAGAGAGAATGTTTGGGACTTCTACCTGAGAAGAGAGTATGTTTGAGATCTCTATATGAGAGGAAAGTCTATTTGGGACCTATACCGGAAACGAGAGTATACTGGGACATCTAGCTGAGAAGAAAGTCTTTTTTGGGACTTCCAGCTGAAAAGAATGTTTTGGGACTTTTAAATGAGAGGAAATTATGTTTGGGACCTCTAGCTGAGAGGGGAGTCTGCTAGGGACCTTTAGCTGAGAAACGATTATGTTTGGGACCTCTAACTGATCAGAGAGCATGTTTGGGAACTATAGCTAAGATGAGAGTTTATTTGGGACCTCTAGCTAAGAACAGAGTATGTTTGGGACTTCTATCTCGAAAAAAGATAATGTTTGTGATCCCTGTCTAAGAAAAAAAGTATTTTTGGGACCTCATGCTGAGAAGTAATATGGTTGGGACCAATAGTTGAGAGACTGTTCCTTTAGGATCTCTAGCTGAGGAGAAAATACGTTTGGGTACTCTCGCTGAGCAGAGACTATTTGGGAACTCTAAGAAAAGATTATGTTTTGGACCTCTAACTGAGAAGTATGTGAAAGGAGTCTGTTTGAGACCTATAGCTGAGAATTATGTGAAGGGAATCTGTTTGAGACCTATAGCTGAGAAAAGATTATGCTTGGGACCTTTTAGCTGAGATGAAAGTATGTTTGGGAGCTATAACTGAGAGGAGGGTGAGTCTTAGATCTCTGGCTGAGGACAGAGTCTGCTTGGCACCTCTAACTAGGAAGAAAATATGTTTGGCACCTTTAAGGGAATAAATTTGTATGTTTGGACCTCTAGCTGGGAAGAGATTGTGTTTGGATCCTCTAGCTGAGAAAAGAGTCTTTTTAGGACCACTAGCTGATGAGAGAGTCTCTTGGGTATCATTAGAATCTAGATGAAAGAGATTACGTTTGGGATCTCTAACTGAGACATGAGTCTATTTGGGACCTAACTGAGAAGAGATTGCGTTTGGGACCTCTAGCTGATAAGAGAAGATATCTGGGACCTTTAGCTGAGTAAGGAGTATGTCTGGGATTTTTGGCCATATCATGGCTCTTTTGCTGACAACATAAGAGTTAAAAAGAAACCTCTCGAGTTTTCCAAGCTACATGTTAATAAAGATCATAAAAATGCGAGTTTTCTGCCTTTTTTGTACCTATTATTTTTTCCAACATTTGGTCTTTTAGTCAATAGAATCAAAATTCAATTTTTATGTTACACTCTACGTACCTGTCAATGTAAGCTTTCAAGCGTTTCATAAAGAAATTTTGATGTTTTATATTGGAACCTGACATGGTCATTGCAATTAAAAGTGGCTAAATTTTGAAGGGAAATTTCATTTCAGGAAAAAGAAATTAATTCAAGCGTGTTCCGTGTTTTATGCAATAACAGAATTATTTATGTAGTAAATGTAGCATAAATCCTTTACCTTTCCTAAGCATAGAGTAAATATTTAGGCTAATAGAATTTGGCAAATGCTGTATTAATAATGATGTCATGGAACATTGTAACTCAATAGTTTCATTAACTAGATATTCATCTCATAAGTAGTATTCAAGTAATCCTGAAACAGTGTCAAAGACATTTAGATCCACAATCAAAATTGTGCCATACATCTAAATTTCGAAATAAAACAATTGTAACTTTTTCTTCGGTCTCTAACTGACAAGAATATCTATGCCCACCCACCCATTAACACACACACACACACACACACACACACAACCACACACCTTCGAAACTTCTCTAAAGCTTTCGACTTGGCAAACAATAACTTCATCATAAAGAAAGCCACCGACCTGTGGCTACGGAGGTATCTCGTCTCACGGCTGGCGAACAACCTGAATGGGAGAAACCAAACCATCCGCTCTAGGGGGACCACATCGGCATCACTATCGAGGCACCAAGGGGCACCAAGATGGATCCGCTTTGCTTCACTATCCTTAACAATAACGCCCTGGAGCACACAAACCAACGCCAGATGTATGTAAATGACTAAATCTTTGGCACCACGATCAACAACTCTCAACACTTCAGTGCTCTACACTACATCCTCCTCAACTTTCAGGAGTGGATTACGGCCAACGACGTCACTATCAACCACATGTAGACGGCGATAATGCACATCAACTTGACGCAGACAACATCTTACCCCTGGCATCACTCTAGGCACTAAAATATTTCGGTTAGTCAGAGATTTCAAACTTCTTGGTATCGCAATAGACGAAGACTTAAAATGAAAGAGTCATTCCATCCCTATCTTCAGATCTTCCTCATTTCGGCTGTGCCTTCTCCGCCGACTTGAATCACTAAGCGTCCCACCAAGTGAGATCGGGAATGTCTGTACCATCTTCATTCTACCTAGCCTCACCTACGTCTCCCTAGCTTGATCCTCCTCACTAAGAGCTACACAGAGGGACCAGCTGGAAAGCATGCAAAGATAGACATGGAGAATCAACATGGGCCCCTCTGTCCACTATCTCTGTCCAAGACCGCAGATCATGCAGCAGTTTGGCAATAAACCACTGACGTGTCTCTCTCTCTCTCTCTCTCTCTCTCTCTCTCTCTCTCTCTCTCTCTCTCTCTCTCTCTCTCTCTCTCTCTCTCTCTCTCTAACCCAGTGCCCATCCACTATGGACCACCATTCGTCGCCACAATCGGCTTCTTTCGAACAGAGTTCGTGCAGACAAACAGAACAACAGTTCTATGAATAAGTGTATAGGTATGCAAGTGAACACTTCAGTTTCTCACAGTTAGGCGATGTGGTATGCCAGCTACTGTATTGCTGCAACTATTTCGTCACTTAATGTTCAGTCAAGCTCATTATGTATACAACATACAGGTAAATCCCTACAAGGTACTGGAAAGATGATTGGAAAGCAAACAGATGACTCCCTACCGAGAAGAAATTACCTATGTGGGAGACAACACGGATTTTGGGAAGGAAGTCATGTGTAAGGAACTTCTTAGTTTTATATAAGGAAATCAGTTCTGTCGTAGACAAAAGAGAAGACTGAGTGGAATACTTGTATCCGGACTATAGAAAGCATTTGACTTAAGAATGTGGATCACCAGGTAGAAATAAGGGGAATATTCCTGCGATAGACAGATATTCTTAACGGGTAGGAACAAAGGACGAATGTCAAAGAATCCTTCTTGAAATGGGCTTAGGTCGTCAATGGAGTGTCACAGTGTTCTGTTCTGAAACCGTTACTCTTTTTGATCCATGTGAATGACATACCAAATGGTATGGACTCTTACCTGATCATGTTTGTGGATGTTGCTAAAGTCGTAAGGGAAGTGGAAAGTGAGCAGGATTGCATTAATTTACAAGGTGACCTAGACAGTTTCGAAAGCCGGTCTGATACATGGTTGATTAAAGTAAACCCGAGTTAATGTAATGAGGATGGAGCACTGGGAGAGATGACCTCAATATAACTATCATCTAACAGGAAAGAATCTCACGGATTCTGTGTGTGTGTGTGTGTGTGTGTGTGTGTGTGTGTGTGTGTGTGTGTGTGTGTGTGTGTGTGTGTGTGTGTGTGTGTGTATGCGTGTGTGTGTGTGTGTGTGTGTGTGTGTTTGTGTGTGTATGTGGTGTGTGTGTGTGTGTGTGTGTGTGTGTGTGTGTGTGTGTGTGTGTGTGTATGTGTGTGTGTGTGTGTGTGTGTGTGTGTGTGTGTGTGTGTGTGTGTGTGTGTGTGTGTATGTGTGTGTGTGTGTGTGTGTGTGTGTGTGTGTGTGTGTGTGTGTGTGTGTGTGTGTGTGTGTGTGTGTGTGTGTGAGGGACTTGTGAGCTGACATCGTGCCCAACCTGTCCTACATCAGGAGAACAGCAAACACAAACTATTTCTGAGCAAATATAAGATCATCTTTCAAACATGATTGGGAAATATTTAGCAAGCTGTTCATATCCTAACTAAGGTCGGAATTAGAATATCCTCACGTTTGGTCAATATAACTAAAGAAGCATAATGAAACAATAGAGAAGCTGCAGAGGAGGCCAACAAAGATGCTACTATACTTGTACGGAAAAGTTAAGAACTTTGAATTTGCGAATTGTGGAAGATAAATCATTAATGGGTGACCAGTTTGCAACTTTTAAGCTCTTAGATTAGATTCATGATGCGACAGTGATCAGTTCTTTCAGCCATACAAGGATAAAACAACCAAAGAACGTAACGTACAATCAACAAGAAACTTGTTAGAAATGATTCAAGTGAACAATTCTACAGTATAAGGCTGTTGGGTGAACGAAAAAAAAAATAAACTAGGACGTGACAAAGATGGGTAGCATACAGAAGTTTAAATGTTGTACGGTAATAGAAAATGTTCAGGAGACGAGGCACCACGAGTGTAAAACTCCTTACCCGGAAAGAACAAGTACGTAATTACACACATCATGATGTACTTCTGAAGTCTTACGAGAACTTATCCTTGATCCATCGTTAGAGAAGGAAGTGAGGAATTTGATTAAGCTACGTCAACTGTTGGCTCCCAGCAAATAGCGCAAAACGAACGTAAATCAATTACGACTGAGTCAGAATGGTGGCATCACCGGGGAAAGACCACATTTATAAATCATATGGTCTCCATCTTCGTTATGAAGTACCTCTCCATCTTCATTACAAAGCATCATCTTTTCATATATGTAATATAAGAGTATGTCCAAACTTGTCTCCCCATTCCTCGTAGACTCTTAATCTCCCTTTTCATTACTAATGCTTATATTCTTCTTGCTTTTATTTTGTTTATCAAGAACGTTTTAGGCTTTTCCTTATACAAGCATTTTTCTACAATGTCTTTGATACATTACGGTCTTGCTTTAATTTACTCATGTAACATATAACTTTTTACTCATAACCTAGCTATTACCTGTGGACGCTCCCACTACTCTCAGAATTATGTCAGGTAATTTTGTGGATTTATTTCTTTCAAGACACGATGTCTTCCATTCCAAATATCATTCAACCTCATATGCTACTGTCTCTTGATATAAACATTTCACCATATATTCATAATACGTTCCACAGAGCATTTCTATCAACTCTATCATATGCCTTCTCCAGGTCCATAAATCCTACTTACAAATACATTTGCTTTTCGAAGTATTTCTCACATACATTCTTCAAAACCAACACCTCATCCACACATCCTCTACCACTTCTTAAACCACACTGCTCTTCCCTAATATGATGCTTTGTACATGCCTTCACGCTCTCAATCAATACCCTCCCATATAATTTCCAAGGAATACTTAACAAACTTATACCTCTGTAATTTGAGCACTCATTTTTATCCCCTTTGCCTTTGTACAATGGCACTATGCAAGAATTCAGCCATTCCTTGTGCACCTCACAATGAGTCATACATACATTAGATAATCTTACCAACGAGTCAACAATACAGTCACCCCTTTTTTAATAAATTCCACTGCAATACCATCCAAACACACTGCCTTGCCGGCTTTCATCTTCCGCAAAACTTTTACTACCTCTTCTGTTTACCAAATCATTCTCCCTCATCCTCTCACTTTGCACACCACCTCGACCAGAACACCATATATCTGCCACTCTATCATCAAACATATTCAGCAAACCTTCAAAATACTCAATCCATCTCCTCATATCACCACTACTTGTTATAACCTCCCCATTAGCCCCCTTCACTGAAGTTCCGATTGATTCCCTTGTCTTAAGCACTTTATTTACCTCCTTCCAAAGCATCTTTTTATTCTCTCTAAAATGTAATGATACTCTCTCACCCCAACTCTCATTTGCCCTCCTTTTCACCTCTTGCACCTTTCTCTTGACCTCCTACCTCTTTCTTTCTATATATCTCCCAGTCATTTGCATTATTTCCCTGCAAAAATCGTCAAATTGACTCTCCTTTCTCTTTCACTAACAATCTTACTTCTTCATCCCACCAATGACTACCCTTTCTAATCTGCCCACCTCCCACGCTTCTCATGCCACAAGCATCTTTTGCGCAAGCCATCACTGCTTCCCTAAATACATCAAATCCCACCCCCACTCCCCTTACCTCCTTTGTTCTCACATTTTCCCAATCTGTACTCATTCTGTCCTGGTACTTCCTCACACACATCTCGTTCCCAAGCTCACTTACTCTCACCACTCTCTTCACCCAATAATTTCTTTTCTGAAAACCTCTACAAATCTTCACTTTTGCCTCCGTAAGATAATGATCACCCATACCTCTAGTAGCACCTCTCAGCACATTAACACCCAAAAGTCTCTCTTTCGCTTGCCTATCAATTAACACGTAATCCAATAACGCTCTCTGGCCATCTCTCCTACTTACATACGTATACTTATGTATATCTCGTTTTTTAAACAAGATATTCTCAATCACCAGTCCTTTATCTGTACATAAATCTCCCAAGCTCTTCACCATTTCCATTTACAACACTGAACACCCCATGTATAACAATTTTTCCCTCAACTGCCATATTACTCACCATAGCATTCAAATCACCCATCACTATAACCCGGTCTCGTGCATCATACCTACTAACACACTCACTCAGCTGCTCCCAAAACACTTACCTCTCATGATTTTTCTTCTCATGCCTAGGTGCATACGCACCAATAATCACCCATCTCCTTCTATCCACTTCCAGTTTTGCCCATATCAATCTAGAGTTTACTTTCTTACTCTCTATCACATACTTCCATTAATCTTGTTTCAGGATTAGTGCTGCTCCTTCCCTTGCTCTTGTCCTCTCACTAATCCCTGACTTTACTCACAAGACATTTCCAAATCACCAAACCCACCCCTATACACATGTATATACATATGTCCACACACGCAAAAATACATAGCTACATAGCTTTCCGTGATTTACCCCAGACGCTTCACATGCCCTGATTCAATCCACTGACAGCACGTCAACCCCGGTATAACACTTCGATCCAATTCACTCTATTCCTTGCCCTCCTTTCACCCTCCTGCATGTTCAGGTCCCGATCACACAAAATCTTTTTCACTCCATCTTTCCACCTCCAATTTGGTCTCCCACTTCTCCTCGTTCCCTCCACCTCCGACACATATATTCACTTGGTCAATCTTTCCTCACTCATTCTCTCCATGTGCCCAAACCATTTCAAAACACCCTCTTCTGCTCTCTCAACCACGCTCTTTTTATTTCCACACATCTCTCTTACCCTTACGTTACTTACTCGATCAAACACCCTCTCACCACACATTGTCCTCAAACATCTCATTTCCAGCACATCCATCCTCCTGAGCACAACTCTGTCCATAGCCCACGCCTCGCAACCATACAACATTGTTGGAAACACTATTCCCTCAAACATATCCATTTTTGCTTTCCGAGATAATGTTCTCGATTTCCACACATTCTTCAAGGCTCCCAGGATTTTCGCACCCTCCCCCACCCTATGATCCACTTCCGCTTCCATGGTTCCATCCGCTGCCAGATCCACTCACAGATATCTAAAACACTTTACTTCCCCCAGTTTTTCTCCATTCAAACTTACCTCCCAATTGACTTGACCCTCAACCCTACTGTACCTAATAACCTTGCTCTTATTCACATTTACTCTTAACTTTCTTCTTTCACACACTTTACCAAACTCAGTCACCAGCTTCTGCAGTTTCTCACATGAATAAGCCACCAGCGCTGTATCATCAGCGAACAACAACTGACTCACTTCTCAAGCTCTCTCATTCACAACATACTTCGTACTTGACCCTCTTTCGAAAACTCTTGCATTCACCTCCCTAACATCCCCACCCATAAACAAATTAAACAACCATGGAGACATCACACACCCCTGCTGCAATCCTACATTCACTGAGAACCAATCACTTTCCTCTCTTCCTACACGTACACATGCCTTACATCCTCGATAAAAACTTTTCACCGCTTCTAACAACTTGCCTCCCACACCATATATTCTTAATACCTTCCACAGAGCATCTCTATCAACTCTATCATATGCCTTCTCCAGATCCATAAAAGCTACATACAAATCCATTTGCTTTTCTAAGTATTTCTCACATGCATTCTTCAAAGCAAACACCTGATCCACACATCCTCTACCACTTCTGAAACCACACTGTTCTTCCCCAATCTGATGCCTTCACCCTCTCAATCAATACCCTCCCATATAATTTACCAGGAATACTCAACAAACTTATACCTCTGTAATTTGAGCACTCACTCTTATCTCTTTTGCCTTTGTACAATGGCACTATGCACGCATTCCCCCAATGCTCAGGAACATTACCATGAGTCATACATACATTAAATAACCTTACCAACCAGTAAATAATACAGTCACCCAATTTCTAATAAATTCCACTGCAATACCATCCAAACCTGCTGCTTTGCTGGCTTTCATCTTCCGCAAAGCTTTTACTACCTCTTCTCTGTTTACCAAATCATTTTCCCCAACCCTCTCACTTTGCACACCACCTCGACCTGACACACTATATCTGCCACTCTATCATCAAACACATTTAACAAACCTTCAAAATACTCATTCCATCTCCTTCTCACATCACCACTACTTGTTATCACCTCCCCATTTCCGCCCTTCACTGAAGTTCCCATTTGCTCCCTTGTCTTACGCACTTTATTTACCTCCTTCCAGAACATCTTTTCATTCTCCCTAAAATTTAATGATACTCTCTCACCCCAACTCTCATTTGCCCTCTTTTTCACTTCTTGCACCTTTCTCTTGACCTCCTGTCTCTTTCTTTTATACATCTTCCACTCAAATGCATTTTTTCCCTGCAAAAATCGTCCAAATGCCTCTCTCTTCTCTTTCACTAATAATCTTACTTCTTCATCCCACCACTCACTACCTTTTCTAATCAACCCACCCCCCACTCTTCTCATGCCACAAGCATCTTTTGCGCAATCCATCACTGATTCCCTAAATACATCCCATTCCTCCCCCACTCCCCTTACTTCCATTGTTCTCACCTTTTTCCATTCTGTACTCAGTCTCTCCTGGTACTTCCTCACACAAGTCTCCTTCCCAAGCTCACTTACTCTCACCACCCTCTTCACCCCAACATTCACTCTTCTTTTCTGAAACCCCATACAAACCTTCATCTTAGCCTCCATAAAATAATGATCAGACATCCCTCCCAGTTGCATTTCTTAGCACATTAACATCCAAAAATCTCTCTTTCGCGCGAATGTCAATTAAAACG
>NC_092238.1:49890160-49932660 GCF_036320965.1 Panulirus ornatus | reverse complement strand
CTCTTAACTTTCTTCTTCCACACACTTTACCAAACTCAGTCACCAGCTTCTGCAGTTTCTCACATGAATCAGCCACCAGCGCTGTATCATCAGCGAACAACAACTGACTCACTTCCCAAGCTCTCTCATCCCCAACAGACTTCATACTTGCCCCTCTTTCCAAAACTCTTGCATTTACCTCCCTAACAACCCGATCCATAAACAAATTAAACAACCATGGAGACGTCACACACCCTGCCGCAAACCTACATTTACTGAGAACCAATCACTTTCCTCTCTTCCTACACGTACACATGCCTTACATCCTCGATAAAAACTTTTCAATGCTTATAACAACTTTCTTCCCACACCATATATTCTTAGTACCTTCCACAGAGCATCTCTATCAACTCTATCATATGCCTTCTCCAGATCCATAAATGCTACATACAAATCCATTTGCTTTTCTAAGTATTTCTCACATACATTCTTCAAAGCAAACACCTATATGGGAAACAGAAGAAGGAGTCACGCGGGGAGTGCTCATCCTCCTCGAAGGCTCAGAGTGGGGTGCCTAAATGTGTGTGGATGTAACCAAGATGTGAGAAAAGGAGAGATAGGTTGTATGTTTGAGGAAAGGAACCTGGATGTTTTGGCTCTGAGTGAAACGAAGCTCAAGGGTTATGGGGAAGAGTGGTTTGGGAATGTCTGGGGAGTAAAGTCAGGGGTTAGTGAGAGGGCAAGAGCAAGGGAAGGAGTAGCAATACTCCTGAAACAGGAGTTGTGGGAGTATGTGATAGAATGTAAGAAAGTACATTCTCGATTAATATGGGTAAAACTGAAAGTTGATGGAGAGAGTTGGGTGATTATTGGTGCATATGCACCTGGGCATGAGAAGAAAGATCAAGAGAGGCAAGTGTTTTGGGAGCAGCTGAATGAGTGTGTTAGTGGTTTTGATGCACGAGACCGGGTTATAGTGATGGATGATTTGAATGCAAAGGTGAGTAATGTGGCAGTTGAGGGAATAATTGGTATACATGGGGTGTTCAGTGTTGTAAATGGAAATGGTGAAGAGCTTGTAGATTTATGTGCTGAAAAAGGCCTGATGATTGGGAATACCTGGTTTAAAAAGCGAGATATACATAAGTATACTTATGTAAGTAGGAGAGATGGCCAGAGAGCGTTATTGGATTACGTGTTAATTGACAGGCGTGCGAAAGAGAGACTTTTGGATGTTAATGTGCTGAGAGGTGCAACTGGAGGGATGTCTGATCATTATCTTGTGGAGGCTAAGGTGAAGATTTGTATGGGTTTTCAGAAAAGAAGAGTGAATGTTGGGGTGAAGAGGGTGGTGAGAGTAAGTGAGCTTGGAAAGACGAGATGTGTGAGGAAGTACCAGGAGAGACTGAGTACAGAATGGAAAAAGGTGAGAACAATGGAAGTAAGGGGAGTGGGGGAGGAATGGGATGTATTTAGGGAATCAGTGATGGATTGCGCAAAAGATGATTGTGGCATGAGAAGAGTGGGAGGTGGGTTGATTAGAAAGGGTAGTGAGTGGTGGGATGAAGAAGTAAGAGTATTAGTGAAAGAGAAGAGAGAGGCATTTCGACGATTTTTGCAGGGAAAAAATGCAAGTGAGTGGGAGATGTATAAAAGAAAGAGACAGGAGGTCAAGAGAAAGGTGAAAGAGGTGGAAAAAAGGGCAAATGAGAGTTGGGGTGAGAGAGTATCATTAAATTTTAGGGAGAATAAAAAGATGTTCTGGAAGGAGGTAAATAAAGTGCGTAAGACAAGGGAGCAAATGGGAACTTCAGTGAAGGGCGCAAATGGGGAGGTGATAACAAGTAGTGGTGATGAGAGAAGGAGATGGAGTGAGTATTTTGAAGGTTTGTTGAATGTGTTTGATGATAGAGTGGAAGATATAGGGTGTTTTGGTCGAGGTGGTGTGCAAAGTGAGAGGGTTAGGGAAAATGATTTGGTAAACAGAGAAGAGGTAGTGAAAGCTTTGCGGAAGATGAAAGCCGGCAAGGCAGCAGGTTTGGATGGTACTGCAGTGGAATTTAATAAAAAAGGGGGTGACTGTATTGTTGACTGGTTGGTAAGGTTATTTAATATATGTATGACTCATGGTGAGGTGCCTGAGGATTGGCGGAATGCGTACATAGTGCCATTGTACAAAGGCAAAGGGGATAAGAATGAGTGCTCAAATTACAGAGGTATAAGTTTGTTGAGTATTCCTGGTAAATTATATGGTAGGGTATTGATTGAGAGGGTGAAGGCATGTACAGAGCATCAGATTGGGGAAGAGCAGTGTGGTTTCAGAAGTGGTAGAGGATGTGTGGATATATATATATATATATATATATATATATATATATATATATATATATATATATATATATATATACATATATATATATATATATATATATATATATATATATATATATATATGTATATATATATATATATATATATATATATATATATATATATATATATATATATATATATATAATTTACCACACACTTTACCAAACTGAGTCACCAGCTTCTGCAGTTTCTCACATGAATCAGCCACCAGCTCTGTATCATCAGCGAACAACAACTGACTCACTTCCCAAGCTCTCTCATCCCCAACTGACTTCATACTTGCCCCTCTTTCCAAAACTCTTGCATTTACCTCCCTAACAACCCCATCCATAAACATATTAAACAACCATGGAGACATCACACACCCCTGCCGCAAACCTACATTCACTGAGAACCAATCACTTTAATCTCTTCCTACCCGTACACATGCCTTACATCCTCGATAAAAACTTTTCACTGCTTCTCACAACTTGCCTCCCACACCATATATTCTTAAAACCTTCCACAGAGCATCTCTATCAACTCTATCATATGCCTTCTCCAGATCCATAAATGCTACATACAAATCCATTTGCTTTTCTAAGTATTTCTCACATACATTCTTCAAAGCAAACACCTGATCCACACATCCTCTACCACTTCTGAAACCACAAGGCTCTTCCCCAATCTGATGCTCTGTACATGCCTTCACCCTCTCAATCAATACCCTCCCATATAATTTACCAGGAATACTCAACAAACTTATACCTCTGTAATTTGAGCACTCACTCTTATCCCCTTTGCCTTTGTACAATGGCACTATGCACGCATTCCGCCAATCCTCAGCCACCTCACCATGAGTCATACATACATTAAATAACCTTACCAACCAGTCAACAATACAGTCACCCCCCTTTTTTAATAAATTCCACTGCAATACCATCCAAACCTGCTGCCTTGCCGGCTTTCATCTTCCGCAAAGCTTTTACTACCTCTTCTCTGTTTACCAACTCATTTTCCCTAACCCTCGCACTTTGCACACCACCTCGACCAAAACACCCTATATCTGCCACTCTATCATCAAACACATTCAACAAACCTTCAAAATACTCACCCCATCTCCTTCTCACATCACCACTACTTGTTATCACCTCCCCATTTGCGCCCTTCACTGAAGTTCCCATTTGCTCCCTTGTCTTACGGACTTTATTTACCTACTTCCAGAACATCTTTTTATTCTCCCTAAAATTTAATGATACTCTCTCACCCCAACTCTCATTTGCCCTTTTTTTCACCTCTTGCACCTTTCTCTTGACCTCCTGTCTCTTTCTTTTATACGTCTCCCACTCAATTTCATTTTTTCCCTGCAAAAATCGTCCAAATGCCTCTCTCTTCTATTTCACTAATACTCTTACTTCTTCATCCCACCACTCACTACCCTTTCTAATCAACACACCTCCCACTCTCCTCATGCCACAAGCATCTTTTGCGCAATCCATCACTGATTCCCTAAATACATCCCATTCCTCCCCCACTCCCCTTCCTTCCATTGTTCTCACCTTTTTCCATTCTGTACTCAGTCTCTCCTGGTACTTCCTCACACAAGTCTCCTTCCCAAGCTCACTTACTCTCACCACCCTCTTCACCCCAACATTCACTCTTCTTTTCTAAAAACCCATACAAATCTTCACCTTAGCCTCCACAAGATAATGATCAGACATCCCTCCAGTTGCACCTCTCAGCACATTAACATCCAAAAGTCTCTTTTTCGCGCGCCTGTCAATTAACACGTAATCCAATAACGCTCTCTAGCCATCTCTCCTACTTACATAAGTATACTTATGTATATCTCGCTTTTTAAACCAGGTATTCCCAATCATCAGTCCTTTTTCAGCACATGAATCTACAAGCTCTTCACCATTTCCATTTACAACACTGAACACCCCATGTATACCAATTATTCCCTCAACTGCCACATTACTCACCATTGCATTCAAGTCACCCAACACTATAACCCGGTCTCGTGCATCAAAACCACTAACACACTCATTCAGCTGCTCCCAAAACACTTGCCTCTCATGATCTTTCTTCTCATGCCCAGGTGCATATGCACCAATAATCACCCATCTCTCTCCATCAACTTATATATATATATATATATATATATATATATATATATATATATATATATATATATATATATATATATATATATATTTTTTTTTTTTTTTTTTTTTTTTTTTTTTTTTTTTTTTTATACTTTGTCGGTCTCCCGCGTTTGCGAGGTAGCGCAAGGAAACAGACGAAAGAAATGGCCCAACCCCCCCCCATACACATGTACATACACACGTCCACACACGCAATATACATACCTACACAGCTTTCCATGGTTTACCCCAGACGCTTCACATGCCTTGATTCAATCCACTGACAGCACGTCAACCCCTGTATACCACATCGCTCCAATTCACTCTATTCCTTGCCCTCCTTTCACCCTCCTGCATGTTCAGGCCCCGATCACACAAAATCCTTTTCACTCCATCTTTCCACCTCCAATTTGGTCTCCCTCTTCTCCTCGTTCCCTCCACCTCCGACACATATATCCTCTTGGTCAATCTTTCCTCACTCATTCTCTCCATGTGCCCAAACCACTTCAAAACACCCTCTTCTGCTCTCTCAACCACGCTCTTTTTATTTCCACACATCCCTCTTACCCTTACGTTACTTACTCGATCAAACCACCTCACACCACATATTGTCCTCAAACATCTCATTTCCAGCACATCCATCCTCCTGCGCACAACTCTATCCATAGCCCACGCCTCGCAACCATACAACATTGTTGGAACCACTATTCCTTCAAACATACCCATTTTTGCTTTCCGGGATAATGTTCTCGACTTCCACACATTTTTCAAGGCTCCCAAAATTTTCGCCCCCTCCCCCACCCTATGATCCACTTCCGCTTCCATGGTTCCATCCGCTGACAGATCCACTCCCAGATATCTAAAACACTTCACTTCCTCCAGCCTCTCACCATTCAAACTCACCTCCCAATTGACTTGACCCTCAACCCTACTGTACCTAATAACCTTGCTCTTATTGACATTCACTCTTAACTTTCTTCTTCCACACACTTTACCAAACTCCGTCACCAGCTTCTGCAGTTTCTCACATGAATCCGCCACCAGCGCTGTATCATCAGCGAACAACAACTGACTCACTTCCCAAGCTCTCTCATCCCCAACAGACTTCATACTTGCCCCTCTTTCCAAAACTCTTGCATTTACCTCCCTAAGAGAAGAGTGGGAGGTGGGCTGTTTAGAAAGGGTAGTGAGTGGTGGGATGAAGAAGTAAGAGTATTAGTGAAAGAGAAGAGAGAGGCATTTGGACGATTTTTGCAGGGAAAAAATGCAATTGAGTGGGAGAAGTATAAAAGAAAGAGACAGGAGGTCAAGAGAAAGGTGCAAGAGGTGAAAAAAAGGGCAAATGAGAGTTGGGGTGAGAGACTATCAGTAAATTTTAGGGAGAATAAAAAGATGTTCTGGAAGGAGGTAAATAGGGTGCGTAAGACAAGGGAGCAAATGGGAACTTCAGTAAAGGGCGTAAATGGGGAGGTGATAACAAGTAGTGGTGATGTGAGAAGGAGATGGAATGAGTATTTTGAAGGTTTGTTGAATGTGTCTGATGACAGAGTGGCAGATATAGGGTGTTTGGGTCGAGGTGGTGTGCAAAGTGAGAGGGTTAGGGAAAATGATTTGGTAAACAGAGAAGAGGTAGTAAAAGCTTTGCGGAAGATGAAAGCCGGCAAGGCAGCAGGTTTGGATGGTATTGCAGTGGAATTTATTAAGAAAGGGGGTGACTGTATTGTTGACTGGTTGGTAAGGTTATTTAATGTATGTATGACTCATGGTGAGGTGCCTGAGGATTGGCGGAATGCGTGCATAGTGCCATTGTACAAAGGCAAAGGGGATAAGAGTGAGTGCTCAAATTACAGAGGTATAAGTTTGTTGAGTATTCCTGGTAAATTATATGGGAGGGTATTGATTGAGAGGGTGAAGGCATGTACAGAGCATCAGATTGGGGAAGAGCAGTGCGGTTTCAGAAGTGGTAGAGGATGTGTGGATCAGGTGTTTGCTTTGAAGAATGTATGTGAGAAATACTTAGAAAAGCAAATGGATTTGTATGTAGCATTTATGGATCTGGAGAAGGCATATGATAGAGTTGATAGAGATGCTCTGTGGAAGGTATTAAGAATATATGGTGTGGGAGGCAAGTTGTTAGAAGCAGTGAAAAGTTTTTATCGAGGATGTAAGGCATGTGTACGTGTAGGAAGAGAGGAAAGTGATTGGTTCTCAGTGAATGTAGGTTTGCGGCAGGGGTGTGTGATGTCTCCATGGTTGTTTAATTTGTTTATGGATGGGGTTGTAAGGAGGTAAATGCAAGAGTCCTGGAAAGAGGGGCAAGTATGAAGTCTGTTGGGGATGAGAGAGCTTGGGAAGTGAGTCAATTGTTGTTCGCTGATGATACAGCGCTGGTGGCTGATTCATGTGAGAAACTGCAGAAGCTGGTGACTGAGTTTGGTAAAGTGTGTGGAAGAAGAAAGTTGAGAGTAAATGTGAATAAGAGCAAGGTTATTAGGTACAGTAGGGGTGAGGGTCAAGTCAATTGGGAGGTGAGTTTGAATGGAGAAAAACTGGAGGAAGTGAAGTGTTTTAGATATCTGGGAGTGGATCTGTCAGCGGATGGAACCATGGAAGCGGAAGTGGATCATAGGGTGGGGGAGGGGGCGAAAATTTTGGGAGCCTTGAAAAATGTGTGGAAGTCGAGAACATTATCTCGGAAAGCAAAAATGGGTATGTTTGAGGGAATAGTGGTTCCAACAATGCTGTATGGTTGCGAGGCGTGGGCTATGGATAGAGATGTGCGCAGGAGGATGGATGTGCTGGAAATGAGATGTTTGAGGACAATGTGTGGTGTGAGGTGGTTTGATCGAGTAAGTAACGTAAGGGTAAGAGAGATGTGTGGAAATAAAAAGAGCGTGGTCGAGAGAGCAGAAGAGGGTGTTTTGAAATGGTTTGGGCACATGGAGAGAATGAGTGAGGAGAGATTGACCAAGAGGATATATGTGTCGGAGGTGGAGGGAACGAGGAGAAGAGGGAGACCAAATTGGAGATGGAAAGATGGAGTGAAAAAGATTTTGTGTGATCGGGGCCTGAACATGCAGGAGGGTGAAAGGAGGGCAAGAAATAGAGTGAATTGGAGTCATGTGGTATACAGGGGTTGACGTGCTGTCAGTGGATTGAAGCAAGGCATGTGAAGCGTCTGGGGTAAACCATGGAAAGCTGTGTAGGTATGTATATTTGCGTGTGTGGACGTGTGTATGTACATGTGTATGGGGGGGGGGGGGGGGGGGTTGGGCCATTTCTTTCGTCTGTTTCCTTGCGCTACCTCGCAAACGCGGGAGACAGCGACAAAGTATAAAAAAAAAAAAAAAAAAAAAAAAATATATATATATATATATATATATTTCTTCTTTCTTTTAAACTATTCACCATTTCCCGCGTTAGCGAGGTAGCGTTAAGAACAGAGGACTGGGCCTTTTTTGGAATATCCTCACCTGGCCCCCTTTGTTCCTTCTTTTGAAATATTTAAAAAAAAACGAGAGGGGAGGATTTCCAGCCCCCCGCTCCCTCCCTCTTTTAGTCGCCTTCTACGACACGCAGGGAATACGTGGGAAGTATTCTTAATATATATATATATATATATTTTTTTTTATTAGTATTACTATCGGTATCATCAGTGAGAAGCCGTGCATCACAAAATTCCACACCCTTCCTTCCTTCACCCTAGGCAACCACACCAAAGACGCAGACACATTACTACTGCCTTGCTTGCCTGCACCACTTGACTTCTACAGCCCTGCCTGCACGCGTGTATGCATGTCATACGACAGCATCAGCAGCAGCACAGAAAAAGAAGTAGCAGAAACACAGTACAGGGGCAACACGGAGATGTGCCAACAATGGGGGGCGGGTGAGGAGGAAGAATAAGAAGAACTTTGCTGTGATGATGCAGAGGGCTTGGACACAAAATCAACAACACCAAAAGTAAGTCCAACACCACCACCACAACCTCCTTCACCTCGTCCAGTCCTGCGCCTGAACCTAGGCCCGCTTCCTGCACAATATATATATATATATATATATATATATATATATATATATATATATATATATATATATATATATATATATATATATATATATATATATATATATATATATATATATATATATATATATATACATACAGATATATACATATATACATATATACACACAGATGTATACATATATACACAGTGACATAATTCATACTGTCTGCCTTTATTTGTTCCCATCACCACCTAGCCACACATGGAAAACAACCCCCTTCCCCCTCATGTGTGCGAGGTAGCGCTAGGAAAAGACACCAAAGGCCCCATTCGTTCACACTGTCTCTAGCTGTCATGTAATAATACACCGAAACCACAGCTCCCTTTCCACATCCAGGCCCCACAGAACTTTCCATGGTTTACCCCAGACACTTCACATGCCCTAGTTGAATCCATTGACAGCACGTTGACCCCGGTATACCATATCGTTCCAATTCACTCTATTCCTTGCACGCCTTTCACCCTCCTGCATGTTCATGCCCCGATCACTCAAAATCTTTCTCACTCCATCTTTCCACCTCAAATCTGGTCTCCCACTTCTCCTCGTTCCCTCCACCTCTGACACATACATCCTCTTGGTCCATCTTTCCTCACTCATTCTCTCCATGTGACCAAACCATTTCAAAACACCCTCTTTTGCTCTCTCAACCACACTCTTTTTATTTCCACATATCTCTCTTACCATTACATTATTTACTGGATCAAACCACCTCACACCACATATTGTCCTCAAACATCTCATTTCCAGCACATCCACCCTCCTGCGCACAACTCTATCCATAGCCCACGCCTCGCAACCATACAACATTGTTGGAACCACTATTCCTTAAAACATACCCATTTTTGCTTTCCCAGAATTTTCGCCCCCTCCCCCTCCGTATGATTCACTTCCGCTTCCATGGTTCCATCCGCTGCCAGATCCACTCCCGGATATCTAAAACACTTTACTTCCTCCAGTTTTTCTCCACTCAAACTTACCTCCCAATTGACTTGACCCTCAACCCAACTGTACCTAATAACCTTGTTTTTATTCACATTTACTCTTAACTTTCTTCTTTCACGCACTTTACCAAACTCAGTCACCAGCTTCTGCAGTTTCTTACATGAATCAGCCACCAGCGCTGTATCATCAGCCAACAACAACTGACTCACTTCCCAAGCTCTCTCATCCAGAACAGACTGCACACTTGCCCCTCTTTCCCTCTTTCCAAAACTCTTGCATTCACCTCCCTAACAACCCCATCCATAAACAAATTAAATAACCATGGAGATATCACACACCCCTGCCGCAAATCTACATTCACTGAGATCAAATCACTTTCCTCTCTTAGTACACGTACACTTGCCTTACATCCTCGATAAAAACTTTTCACTGCTTCTAACAACTTGCCTCCCACACAATATATTCTTAAAACCTTCCACAGAGCATCTCTATCAACTCTATCGTATGCCTTCTCCAGATCCATAAATGCTACATACAAATCCATTTGTTTTTCTAAGTATTTCTCACATACATTCTTCAAAGCAAACATCTGATCCACGCATTGGATAGAGTTGTGCGCAGGAGGATGGATGTGCTGGAAATGAGATGTTTGAGGACAATGTGTGGTGTGAGGTGGTTTGATCGAGTAAGTAACGTAAGGGTAAGAGAGATGTGTGGAAATAAAAAGAGCGTGGTTGAGAGAACAGAAGAGGGTGTTTTGAAATGGTTTGGGCACATGGAGAGAATGAGTGAGGAAAGATTGACCAAGAGTATATATGTGTCGGAGGTGGAGGGAACGAGGAGAAGTGGGAGACCAAATTGGAGGTGGAAAGATGGAGTGAAAAAGATTTTGTGTGATCGGGGCATGAACATGCAGGAGGGTGAAAGGAGGGTAAGGAAAAGAGTGAATTGGATCGATGTGGTATACCAGGGTAGACGTGCTGTCAGTGGATTGAATCAGGGCATGTGAAGCGTCTGGGGTAAACCATGGAAAGCTGTGTAGGTATGTATAATTGCGTGTGTGGACTTATGTATATACATGTGTATGGTGTTGGGTTTGGCCACTTCTTTCGTCTGTTTCTTTGCGCTACCTTGCAAACGCGGGAGACAGCGAAAAAGAAAAAAAAAATGTATATATATATATATGTATAAATATATATATATATTAACATATATATATATATATATATATATATATATATATATATATATATATATATATATATATATATATATATATATATATATATATATATATATATATATATATATATATATATATATATATATATATATACATATATATATATATATATATATATATATATATATATATATATATATATTTTTTATTATCATTTTGCTTTGTCGCTGTCTCCCGCGTTTACGAGGTAGCGCAAGGAAACAGACGAAATAAATGGCCCAACCCACCCCCATACACATGTATATACATACACGTCCAGACACTCAAATATACATACCTATACATCTCAATGTTCACATATATATATACACACACACACATATATATATACCCATGCACACAATTCACACTGTCTGTCTTTATTCATTCCCATCGCCACTTCGCCACACATAGATTACCATCCCTCTTCCCCCTCATGTGTGCGAGGTAGCGCTAGGAAAGGACAACAAAGGCCCAATTCGTTCACACTCAGTCTCTAGCTGTCATGCAATAATGCACCGAAACCACAGCTCCCTTTTCACATCCAGGCCCCACACACTTTCCAGGGTTTTCCCCAGACGCTTCACATACTCTGCTTCAATCCATTGACAGCACATCGACCCCGGTATACCACTTCGTTCCAATTCACTCTATTTCTGGAACGCCTTTCACCCTCCTGCATGTTCAGGCACCGATCACTCAAAATCTTTTTCACTCCATCTTTCCCCCTCCAATTTGGTCTCCCACATCTCATTCCCTCCACCTCTGACACATACATCCACTTGGTCAATCTTCCCCCACTCATTCTCTAAAACACTTTACTTCCTCCAGTTTTGCTCCATTCAAACTTACCTCCCAAATGACTTGACCCTCAACCCTACTGTACCTAATTACCTTGCTCTTATTCACATTTACTCTTAACTTTCTTCTTTCACACACTTTACCAAACTCAGTCACCAGCTTCTGCAGTTTCTCACATGAATCAGCCACCAGCGCTGTATCATCAGCGAACAACAACTGACTCACTTCCCAAGCTCTCTCATCCCCAACAGACTTCACACTTGCCCCTCTTTCCAAAAATCTTGCATTTACCTCCCCAACAACCCCATCCATAAACAAATTAAACAACCATGGAGACATCACATACCCCTGCCGCAAACCTACATTAACTGAGAACCAATCACTTTCCTCTCTTCCTACACGTACACATGCCTTATATCCTCGATAAAAACTTTTCACTGCTTCTAACAACTTGCCTCCCACACCATATATTCTTAATACTTTCCACAGAGCATCTCTATCAACTCTATCATATGCCTTCTCCAGATCCATAAATGCTACATACAAATCCATTTGCTTTTCTAAGTATTTCTCACATACATTCTTCAAAGCAAACACCTCATCCACACATCCTCTACAACTTCTGAAAGTACACTGCTCTTCCCCAATCTGATGCTCTGTACATGCCTTCACCCTCTCAATCAATACCCTCCCATATAATTTACCAGGAATACTCAACAAACTTATACCTCTGTAATTTGAGCACTCACTCTTATCCCCTTTGCCTTTGTACAATGGCACTATGCACGCATTCCGCCAATCCTCAGGCACCTCACCATAAGTCATACATACATTAAATAACCTTACCAACCTGTCAATAATACAGTTACCCCCTTTTCTAATAAATTCCACTGCAATACCATCCAAACCTGTTGCCTTGCCGGCTTTCATCTTCCGCAATGCTTTCACTAACTCTTCTCTATTTACCCAATCATTTTCCCTAACCCTCTCACTTTGCACACCACCTCGACCAAAACACCCTATATTTGCCACTCTATCATCAAACACATTCAAGAAACCTTCAAAATACTCACTCCATCTCCTTCACACATCACCACTACTTCTTATCACCTCCACTTTTGCGCCCTTCACTGAAGTTCCCATTTGCTCCCTTGTCTTACGCACTTTATTTACCTCCTTCTAGAACATCTTTTTATTCTCCCTAAAATTTAATGATACTCTCTCACCCCAACTCTCATTTGCCCTCTTTTTCACCTCTTGCACCTTTCTCTTGACCTCCTGTCTCTTCCTTTTATACATCTCCCACTCAATTGCATTTTTTCCCTGCAAATATCGTCCAAATGCCTCTCTCTTCTTTTTCACTAGTTATCTTACTTTTTCATTCCACCACTCACTACCCTTTCTAATCAACCCACCTCCCACTCTTCTCATGCCACAAGCATCTTTTGCGCAATCCATCACTGATTCCCTAAATACATCCCATTCCTCCCCCACTCTTCTTACTTCCATATATATATATATATATATATATATATATATATATATATATATATATATATATATATATATATATATATATATATATATATATATATATATATATATATATATATATATATTCTTTCTTTTAAACTATTCGCCATTTCCCGCTTTAGCGAGGTAGCGTTAAGAACAGAGGACTGGGCCTTTTTTGGAATATCCTCATCTGGCCCCCTCTGTTCCTTCTTTTGGAAAATTGAAAAAAAGAAAACGAGAGGGGATTATTTCCAGCCCCCCGCTCCCTCCCCTTTTAGTCGCCTTCTACGACACGCAGGGAATACGTGGGAAGTATTCTTTCTCCCCTATCCCTATCCCCAGGAATATATATATTTATATATATATCCTCCCCTCCTTGTACTTTAACTTTCTAAAAATGGGAAACAGAAGGAGTCACGCTGGGAGTGCTCATCCTCCTCGTAGACTCAGATTGGGGTGTCTAAATGTGTGTGGATGTAACCAAGATGTGAAAAAAGGAGTGATAGGTAGTATTTTTGAGGAAAGGAACCTGGATGTTTTGGCTCTGAGTGAAACGAAGCTCAAGGGTAAAGAAGAAAAGTGGTTTGGGAATGTCTTTTGAGTAAAGTCAGGGTTTAGTGAGAGGACAAGAGGAAGGGAAGGAGTAGCAATACTCCTGAAACAGGAGTTGTGGGAGTATGTGATAGGATGTAATAAAGTGAATTATCGATTAATATGGTTAAAACTGAAAGGTAATGGAGAAAGATGGGTGATTATTGGTGCACATGCACCTGGGCATGAGAAGAAGGATCATGAGAGGCAATTGTTTTGGGATCAGCTGAATGAGTGTGTTAGTGGTTTTGATGCACAAGACCAGGTTATAGTGATGGGTGATTTGAATGCAAAGGTGAGCAATGTGGAAGATGAGGGAATAATTGGTATACATGGGGTGTCCAGTGTTGTAAATGGAAATGGTGAAGAGCTTGTAGATTTATGTGCTGAAAAAGGACTGGTGATTGGGAATACCTGGTTTAAAAAGCGAGATATACATAAGTATACGTATGTAAGTAGGAGAGATGGCCACAGAGCGTTATTGAATTACGCGTTAATTGACAGGCGCGCGAAAGAGAGACTTTTGGTTGTTAATGTGCTGAGAGGTGCAACTGAAGGGATGTCTGATCATTATCTTGTGGATGCTAAGGTGAAGATTTGTATGGGTTTTCAGAAAAGAAGAGTGAATGATGGGGTGAAGAGGGTGGTGAGAGTAAGTGAGGTTGGGAAGGAAAATTGTGTGAGTAAGTACCAGGAGAGACTGAGTACAGAATGGAAAAAGGTGAAAGCAATGGAAGTAAGGGGAGTGTGGGAGGAATGGAATGTATTTAGGGAATCAGTGATGGATTGCGCAAAAGATGCTTGTGGCATGAGAAGCGTGGGAGGTGGGTTGATTAGAAAGGGTAGTGAGTGGTGGGATGAAGAAGTAAGATTATTAGTGAAAGAGAAGAGAGAGGCATTTCGCCGATTTTTGCAGGGAAAAAATGCAATTGCGTATGAGATGTATAAAAGAAAGAGACAGGAGGTCAAGAGAAAGGTACAAGAGGTGAAAAAGAGGGCAAATGACAGGGAGAATAAAACCCGGTTTCGTGCATGAAAACCACTAACAAACTCATTCAGCTGCTCCCAAAACACTTGCCTCTCATGAACTTTCTTCTCATGCCCGGGTGCATATGCACCAATAATCACCCACCTCTCTCCATCAACTTTCAGTTTTACCCATATTAATCGAGAATTTACTTTCTTACATTCTATCATATACTCCCACAACTCCTGTTTCAGGAGTATTGCTACTCCCTACCTTGCTCTTGTCCTCTCACTAACCTCTGACTTTACTCCCCAGACATTCCCAAACCAAATATATATATATATATATATATATATATATATATATATATATATATATATATATATATATATATCACTCTTGAAGTAGAACCTTGAGACACAATTGAAAATGTGAAGGAAAATAGTGAAATTGGAGAAAAATGTAGCTTAGACATTGAAGCTTATTGATACAGTGGTTAGATTGATGAGAACTGCTATTGACGTTTGTGTAAATAAATTATACATTTCCTTTTTTCCATAGCCAGAGGTTGAACCATTATGTGACATTCTTTTTTTCAGTCATTTCAAGCTAGAAGTTTCAGTTTTCTAAATTGTTTCTTACATTTCTCATATGTATATATATGTATGTGTGTGTGTGTATATGTGCGTATGTATGTGTATGTGTGTGTATGTGTATATATATATATATATATATATATATATATATATATATATATATATGTATATTATCCCTGGGGATAGGGGTGAAAGAATACTTCCCACGTATTCCTCGCGTGTCGTAGAAAGCGACTAGAGGGGACGGGAGCGGGGGGCCAGAAATCCTCCCCTCCTTGTATTAACTTTCTAAAATGGGAAACAGAAGAAGGAGTCACGCGGGGAGTGCTCATCCTCCTCGAAGGCTCAGAGTGGGGTGCCTAAATGTGTGTGTATGTAACCAAGATGTGAAAAAAGGAGAGATAGGTAGTATGTTTGAGGAAAGGAACATGGATGTTTTGGCTCTGAGTGAAACGAAGCTCAAGGGTAAAGGGGAAGAGTGGTTTGGGAATGTCTGGGGAGTAAAGTCAGGGGTTAGTGAGAGGACAAGAGCAAGGGAAGGAGTAGCAATACTCCTGAAACAGGAGTTGTGGGAGTATGTGATAGAGTGTAAGAAAGTAAATTCTCGATTAATATGGGTAAAACTGAAAGTTGATGGAGAGAGGTGGGTGATTATTGGTGCATATGCACCTGGGCATGAGAAGAAAGATCAAGAGAGGCAAGTGTTTTGGGAGCAGCTGAATGAGTGTGTTAGTGGTTTTGATGCACGAGACCGGGTCATAGTGATGGGTGATTTGAATGCAAAGGTGAGTAATGTGGCAGTTGAGGGAATAATTGGTATACATGGGGTGTTCAGTGTTGTAAATGGAAATGGTGAAGAGCTTGTAGATTTATGTGCTGAAAAAGGACTGATGATTGGGAATACCTGGTTTAAAAAGCGAGATATACATAAGTATACCTATGTAAGTAGGAGAGATGGCCAGAGAGCGTTATTGGATTACGTGTTAATTGACAGGCGTGCGAAAGAGAGACTTTTGGATGTTAATGTGCTGAGAGGTGCAACTGGAGGGATGTCTGATCATTATCTTGTGGAGGCTAAGGTGAAGATTTGTATGGGTTTTCAGAAAAGAAGAGTGAATGTTGGGGTGAAGAGGGTGGTGAGAGTAAGTGAGCTTGAGAAGGAGACCTGTGTGAAGAAGTACCAGGAGAGACTGAGTACAGAATGGAAAAAGGTGAGAACAATGGAAGTAAGAGGAGTGGGGGAGGAATGGGATGTATTTAGGGAATCAGTGATGGATTGCGCAAAAGATGCTTGTGGCATGAGAAGAGTGGGAGGTGGGTTGATTAGAAAGGGTAGTGAGTGGTGGGATGAAGAAGTAAGAGTATTAGTGAAAGAGAAGAGAGAGGCATTTGGACGATTTTTGCAGGGAAAAAATGCAATTGAGTGGGAGATGTATAAAAGAAAGAGACAGGAGGTCAAGAGAAAGGTGCAAGAGGTGAAAAAAAGGGCAAATGAGAGTTGGGGTGAGAGAGTATCATTAAATTTTAGGGAGAATAAAAAGATGTTCTGGAAGGAGGTAAATAAAGTGCGTAAGACAAGGGAGCAAATGGGAACTTCAGTGAAGGGCGCAAATGGGGAGGTGATAACAAGTAGTGGTGATGTGAGAAGGAGATGGAGTGAGTATTTTGAAGGTTTGTTGAATGTGTTTGATGATAGAGTGGCTGATATAGGGTGTTTTGGTCGAGGTGGTGTGCAAAGTGAGAGGGTTAGGGAAAATGATTTGGTAAACAGAGAAGAGGTAGTGAAAGCTTTGCGGAAGATGAAAGCCGGCAAGGCAGCAGGTTTGGATGGTATTGCAGTGGAATTTATTAAAAAAGGGGGTGACTGTATTGTTGACTGGTTGGTAAGGTTATTTAATGTATGTATGACTCATGGTGAGGTGCCTGAGGATTGGCGGAATGCGTGCATAGTGCCATTGTACAAAGGCAAAGGGGATAAGAGTGAGTGCTCAAATTACAGAGGTATAAGTTTGTTGAGTATTCCTGGTAAATTATATGGGAGGGTATTGATTGAGAGGGTGAAGGCATGTACAGAGCATCAGATTGGGGAAGAGCAGTGTGGTTTCAGAAGTGGTAGAGGATGTGTGGATCAGGTGTTTGCTTTGAAGAATGTATGTGAGAAATACTTAGAAAAGCAAATGGATTTGTATGTAGCATTTATGGATCTGGAGAAGGCATATGATAGAGTTGATAGAGATGCTCTGTGGAAGGTATTAAGAATATATGGTGTGGGAGGAAAGTTGTTAGAAGCAGTGAAAAGTTTTTATCGAGGATGTAAGGCATGTGTACGTGTAGGAAGAGAGGAAAGTGATTGGTTCTCAGTGAATGTAGGTTTGCGGCAGGGGTGTGTGATGTCTCCATGGTTGTTTAATTTGTTTATGGATGGGGTTGTTAGGGAGGTAAATGCAAGAGTTTTGGAAAGAGGGGCAAGTATGAAGTCTGTTGGGAATGAGAGAGCTTGGGAAGTGAGTCAGTTGTTGTTCGCTGATGATACAGCGCTGGTGGCTGATTCATGTGAGAAACTGCAGAAGCTGGTGACTGAGTTTGGTAAAGTGTGTGGAAGAAGAAAGTTAAGAGTAAATGTGAATAAGAGCAAGGTTATTAGGTACAGTAGGGTTGAGGGTCAAGTCAATTGGGAGGTGAGTTTGAATGGAGAAAAACTGGAGGAAGTGAAGTGTTTTAGATATCTGGGAGTGGATCTGGCAGCGGATGGAACCATGGAAGCGGAAGTGGATCATAGGGTGGGGGAGGGGGCGAAAATCCTGGGGGCCTTGAAGAATGTGTGGAAGTCGAGAACATTATCTCGGAAAGCAAAAATGGGTATGTTTGAAGGAATAGTGGTTCCAACAATGTTGTATGGTTGCGAGGCGTGGGCTATGGATAGAGTTGTGCGCAGGAGGATGGATGTGCTGGAAATGAGATGTTTGAGGACAATGTGTGGTGTGAGGTGGTTTGATCGAGTGAGTAACGTAAGGGTAAGAGAGATGTGTGGAAATAAAAAGAGCGTGGTTGAGAGAGCAGAAGAGGGTGTTTTGAAGTGGTTTGGGCACATGTAGAGGATGAGTGAGGAAAGATTGACCAAGAGGATATATGTGTCGGAGGTGGAGGGAACAAGGAGAAGAGGGAGACCAAATTGGAGGTGGAAAGATGGAGTGAAAAAGATTTTGTGTGATCGGGGCCTGAACATGCAGGAGGGTGAAAGGAGGGCAAGGAATAGAGTGAATTGGAGCGATGTGGTATACCGGGGTTGACGTGCTGTCAGTGGATTGAAGCAAGGCATGTGAAGCGTCTGGGGTAAACCATGGAAAGCTGTGTAGGTATGTATATTTGCGTGTGTGGACGTATGTATATACATGTGTATGGGGGGGGGGGGTTGGGCCATTTCTTTCGTCTGTTTCCTTGCGCTACCTCGCAAACGCGGGAGACAGCGACAAAGTATAATAAATATAATAAATAAAATATAAATATATATATATTCATATATATATGTATATATGTAAGTTTGAATGGAGAAAAACTGGAGGAAGTAAAGTGTTTTAGATATCTGGGAGTGGATCTGGCAGCGGATGGAACCATGGAAGCAGAAGTGAATCATAGGTTGGGGGAGGGGACGAAAATCCTGGGAGCCTTGAAGAATGTTTGGAATTCGAGAATAATATCTCCGAAAGCAAAAATGGGTATATTTGAAGGAATAGTGGCTCCGACAATGTTGTATGGTTGTGAGGCCTGGGCTATGGATAGAGTTTTGCGCAATAGGGTGGATATGCTGGAAATGAGATGTTTGAGGACAATATGTGGTGTGAGGTACTTTGATCGAGTAAGTAATGTAAGGGTAAGAGAGATGTGTGGAAATAAAAAGAGCGTGTTTGAGAGAGCAGAAGAGGGTGTTTTGAAATGGTTTTGGCACATGGAGAGAATGAGTGAGGAAAGATTGACCAAGAGGATATATGTGTCGGAGGTGGAGGGAACGAGGAGAAGTGGGAGACCAGATTGGAGGTAGAAGGATGGAGTGAAAAAGATTTTGAGTGATCGGGGCCTGAACATACCGGAGGGTGAAGGGCGGGCAAGGAAAAGAGTGAATTGGATCGATGTGGTATACCGGGGTCGACGTGCTGTCAATGGATTGAATCAGGGTATGTGAAGCGTCTGGGGTAAACCATGGAAAGTTGTGTGGGACCTGGCTGTGGAAAGGGAGGCTGTGGTTTCGGGCATTATTACATGACAGCTAGAGACTGAGTGTGAACGAATGGGGCTTTGTTGTCTTTTCATAGCGCTACCTCGCACGATGGGAATAAATAAAGGCAGACACTATGAATTATGTACATGTGTATATATGTATATATCTGTGTGTGTATATATGTGTGTACATTGCGATGTATAGGTATGTATATTTGCGTGTGTGGACGTGTATGTATATACCTGTGTATAGGGTTGGGTTGGGCCATTTCTTTCGTTTGTTTTCTTGCGCTACCTCGCAATTGCGGGAGACAGTGTCAAAGGAAAATAAATAAGTATATATATATATATATATATATATATATATATATATATATATATATATATATATATATATATATATATATATATATATATATATATATATATATATATATATATATATATATATATATATATATAAAGAGAGAGAGAGAGAGAGAGAGAGAGAGAGAGAGAGAGAGAGAGAGAGAGAGAGAAGGGGTTAGAATTGGTGACTGACCTTATGACATTCTAAGATGAAATTAGAATTTAATTCATTTGGGATTAGAAACAAGAATACTTTGTTAAATTGTCATGAATCTGTTATATTCCTCCAGCTTGATTTAAAGAATTAACTTTTTTGTAATAGAAGATATAATTATCGGTCTTTCTGCTTAGGATCTGGATAGGTAAATATTTTGTAATAATCCAAGGATATTGGGTCATTTTCCTTTCTCTGGTAAAGAAACAAGCCATATGATTCATATCTCTGTTGAATATGATTCTTATGTTGACTAATTCTTTTCTGGAAGTATATCATGTACAAAGAAATACAATGGAATTCAAGCAGCAGCAGACCACTGGATCCCTTCGAGCATGGTTTTTGATAGAAGAGATGTGAAACGTATAAATCAGTGTTGTAAAAGTAGAATTCGGCACACAGTTTAGATAGTGAAATACCATAAATATTTCGTGTAACGAAGTAGGCAAAAATCTTGGAAGTCCTGGATTTGAAGCTAACTATTTATAAATCTGTTCTTTAAGGTTTCTGTGATACTACTTTCTAACTACTGTAATTGGTGAATTATTCCTGTTGATAAAATGTACTTCGCCTCATTCGAGTTAAAACGTTTGCCCAATAGGTTGTAACCATTACTTCGAGTGAAATCACTTTAGATCGAGAATATCGAAGCCTTTAATGATTTCAGATGCCTACGTCAGATCATTCCCTAAATATCTTTTTTCTAAACTAAATAGATTTATGTCGGCACTCCTAAGATTGTTTATAGTCCGGGAATCATCTTGTTCATCTCTGTACTCCATTCATTCTATCTGTCTATCTTCAAGTACGGTGACAAAACTGAACACAATATTCAAGATGAGGACGCGCGAATGACTTGTATAGAGTAAGGATAATATCGGTAATCGTATCTATGTATCTAAAGAAAAAAAGAAATACTTTTCTAACTGCATCAGTGCGCTGTTTACTTGGCTGTAGATCACAAGGGAATCTTCTTTGTCGTTTACCTTTTGTAGTTCAGCAGAATTCATGCTGTAGCTTGTTTTTTCATTTTTACTATCGACACGAAAACTTTACACTTCTTAACATTAAAATTTGTGGGCAACTTGTGAGACCATTCCATCAATTTGTCTAAGTCACTCTGAATTTGCAGACGTTCAGTTTCCGTTCCAGATTTATTTCCAAATTAGTACCTTGAGGGAATTTAGATACCTTACAATATGGCCACTTATCAGTATCATAGACATGCATGAAAAAGAGAACTGGTCCAAAGACTGATCCTTGTGGTACAATTCTTGTTACATTTAACCATTCTGAGGTTTGACCATTGATCACAGCACTTTGTTTATAGCCAGTTAACCAGTTTCCTAACCAGAGAAGTACAACCCTATCTATAATATGTGGTAACTTTAGTAACCTTTGATGTGGAACTCTATAGAATGTTTTTGAAAATCTGGATTGATGATATCAACTGCTTTACTTACATCATATACGTTGAATATGCCATTAAAGAGATAAAGCGGTTTTGTCAGAGATGAAAGATTTCATCAAACACCATGTTGCGAGTAAGTTATCAAACGGTGGCCATCTAGATGGTTTACAGTCTTATCCCAAATGATGGTTTCCATAAGTTAACCGACTAGAGACATAAGAAGAATTTGACGATAATTTCTGGATACTGATCGATCACCTATTCTTGAATGGGTGTTACACTAGCAAGCTTCCATTCCTTTGGAACTTTCCCCGTAGCAAGTGACTTACTGAAGAGAGTCAGTCAAAGGTTAACTATCATATTTTTTCACCTCGTTCAGTGCTCTCGGATTTAACTAACCTGGGCCTGCTGTTTTACTTATTTTGATTGCATTTAACGCTAATACAATACCCTCAATTTTCATGTCAGTAGATTGCCAAATGTTTTGCTCCCTTAGGAAAGGAACTGGATTAGGGAAGTGAGCTGTATCTGTAACTGTAAACATAGATGCGAAAAAATCATTTAGAATCCTTTCTATGTTTTGGTTGCCGTGAACCAAATCATTACTTTCATTTATCAGTAGACTAATTGACTGGGGAATGACTCTGTAGCTTCTAATATATCCATAAAACTTCGAGTTTCTCTGCTATTTTCAGCACTATGCGCTTTATACTGACGTTTCCTTTGATGAATAACTCTCTTAGTTTCTCTAAGCAGACTCACGTAATTTGCTCTATCACGTTGGTAATTGGTCCCTTTGAGTTTCGCATGTGCTGCTTTCTTAGACAAGACACATTCTTATGGCACCGTTCTACCACTTTACTGAAGTTCACCCAGGCTTCGTCCATATCGCTTTTATTTATGATATCATATCATGACCGGCTATTAAGAGCAATGCAAAATCTTTAGAATTTGCAGTCTATTTCTATTTTTAGATTTTTTCGCGACTCTCATGTTGATCATTACATGTAACGTTCATAGTTAACTCGAAAGTAATTCGCCGGTGATCACTTGTTCCAAACTTTCCCATTGTTAACGAGATCCTCATTAGTAGGTAAAACTAAATCAAATACGTTCTCGTCGTGAGTAGGTCTATCAACCAATTGCATAAGGATACTGTCAAGCAGATTTAAGTGAAGCTCAAGCCCAGAACTACTGGAAAGGGATTCTCTCCGTTTACGTAGATAATGGTATGCTAAAATCTCCCTCTATGATCAAATCGTTTTCATTATTAATTCCTGCTATCTGATCATAAAGTTTTCTGTCTGCCTCGGGTATAATCATGCTGTAATTTTCTTTCGAAACTTGTTTGATTTATACAATAAGGAAGTCGATTTTATCAATAACATTAGCGTTCTTCAGCACAGTTTAGGTAAGCTTTAACAAAGAGCAAGACACAACCGCTTACGTTATTCCCCATATCACTGTTAAATATAGTTTACCCAGTAATGGCGTAATCAGCGGGGAAATTTCTGTTTCTGATATTCATCCAAGGTTCCGAGATACCAATTATATAATTCTCTTCCACTATAGTTGCTTCTAACTCTGAAATTCATTGACGTATACTCCGGGCAGTAACACAAAATATTCTAATGCAGGACAGAGGCTTTTTATCCGATGGTATGTACATATACAGCAGTGTTGGTGAGGAGCCTGCTTACATGTATACAGGTCGTAGCTTCGAAATTAAATATCCTACCATGTTTGCTACCTGCCTTGTTGCCTCCTTCCACCTGGGAATTGATTTCATACTGCTCTATTCTGCCTTTTCCCCGACCTGCCTCGTTCCCAAACGGCGGTTCCAGCTAGACTATTCCGTCATGTTTACTCCATCGGACTGTATCCCTTCGCTATCTGGGAAATGATCTCTTCTACATGAGAATTAACCTTTAGGTATTCCATTCTTCAGTGTTCCTTACCTTCATTGTTCCTATCCTGCGTTAGGTTCTGACTCATGGTTTACATATCCCTCTTATCCTCAATCCCTCTTTAGGTTTTTCTGGTCTCTGAGTACCTATACAGGTCATGTCTATGTACTGAATAATTCTGATACCTACAACATTCATCTGATAATGTTGTGCAGACGTATCACATGACAGCACATATAATAAACGCAATGATAAACTGAAACAAAAAAGAAACTCATTTCAGAGTCCTAGGTAACTTTAAAGTATCAAAGAATACGGTAACTTTAGCTATGCATTAGAATATAAAAAGTATCAAAATCTTTAGTTATAGATAAGCTGTATATGACATTTTCTTTTATCATTCCCAAGAACTACTAGCAAATTTAAAACTTAAGTCTACAAAATTAGGGTCCAATAATGGATTATCAATGACTCACTTAATGTAGTTGAGGAGACATAAACTGTCTTTGTCAAGGCGTGATAAAGTATCATTAAGTATCATTATTTCATATCTCTCATGCTATCTCTGTTCTTGACTGGACACTACTGATGGCTTCTTCAATACACCTAAAAGATCCCTAAATTATCATTTCTTTCTACGGGTATTCCTGCTTCTGAAACCATTGATTCTTTGTATTTTACCCTCATCAATAAAGCATTAGTAAGAGAGTGAATCAATAAATCATGCATAGAGTAACTAACAATCTTAAATCAGGAGAGGCTCAGAAAGCTTGCGGTATTAAATCTACAGAAGATAAGATACCAGGCATCAGTCGAAAAACGAACAAATTTAAGCAACACCTTTTGACATTTCAGATTATCACTTAGATTGTCTCCTACAGAAGAATAACGAGACATCATGATCTCTCCATACATAGTTACTTGATCGAGGTGACATACAAATTGCTCGAGAAGAAGACTGTGATGGATGGATAACTAACCTTCCTAAAAATATCTTATCATGACAAAGATATCTGTACTTTTACCTTATGAACAGTTCATATCAGGTAGTTTCAATCCATGATGCCTTTGTATAAAGAGTTACTTTACATGTCCCACGACAGGTATCATTCTTTGGAATATCAATATGTTTGTCAATAAGGTTCTCTAATAAAAGGAAGATTTTAATGGGAAAAAAGTTATAGGTAACCACCTACTTGCAATTTCCAGTGCTGGAGGCAACGTAGAGAGTGTTATTTTCTACGCTAGGGCTCTACACGTGACAAAACTTTTACTCGTTTACAAAGTGTTTTGAAAAGTATTACTGGTAAACATAGAGCATGATTTACATATAATGTTTACATGAAGAAAAATTGTATGAAACTATGATTTTGTGCAAAAATCTGCCAGATGATGAATCATTTGTAAGAGGAAATAAATCTAAAAGGCAGGTCACTCATCTCGGATTCGCTCATATCCTCAGAATGTCGAAGTACGTAAAACTTATCTCACACAAGTTCACTTCTGATATCAATTTCTTTCTAAGGATCAGCCGGAGAGTATTGTTCTAGGATAGAATTCATGAAGGAATAGTGAAATCAGGACAAACAACAAAATATCCGTTGTTGATATTCTTGCCTGTAGTCTCATATCCCTGTTCACCCAACCAGTTCTCAAGAAAAATGGTCGAACGTAAGATGTTACATCAGTGTGAGATTTTCGTGAAGCAAGATTTTTACATGTATAAATCCCAATAGAACCTCATCATATTTCATTTTTGTTGAATGAGCTGTGACTTTAAGGCAGCATACTCACTGTAAGGTAGAGTCCTGAGCAGCCTTGGATATTGTCCATTACGACAAGGCAAAAGTTGCGGATGTTGCTCAAGCATCGAGCTAACACAGTGTTGCGTGAGAGCCCAAAAGAGTACGAAGGTGTCGTCTATTCCTCCAGTTACAAGCGACCTTTTCCTGCCTAGCACACCACAAAGAGTCAGGTACAATCCCAGTGACATGAACGGCACCATACTAAATCATTTCTCGTTTGATTCTTTCCTAAAGATGAATTCTGAGGTTTTGAATGGCTGGTCTTAGCTCTGACATTTTAATTCTCATTATTACACAGCAGTAAAGGGTCACTCTTGTGATTCTGTAGTCTGATGTGAAATTGGTCTTTCCATGTTTTGGAGTCATCTAGTCAGTTAATTTTTTCTCATGCATTTGGTTATGCTTCCTATTTCATGCAAACGTAATTTTCTGATAACCAGTTTCCATGTGCTCATAAATTCATAAGCCATCCCTTGATCATCATATTGTTTTATTGTTGACTTTTAAACGGCAATGCATTTTTGCGCTAGCGACTTGATCGTCTTTTGCTGTATGTGATTACTGTGCTCTACTATTTCAATTTCCGATAGCGTTGCTGGAGGTGTTTCTTTTGCTTAGTTTGTACGTTATCTTGAGTGCGTGGCGGGAATGATAATGTTTTACGTCTGGTGGAAGGAACAGTTATCAACTACGTTTTTCCTGCCAATTAATAACATTCCTCTAATGACCAATCTGCTTCTTCATCATTTCATTCATGGTCTATATTAGGGAAAACTAATGTTTACTTTTCTATACAGTTTTCATGTAGTTTTGTGCGGTGCCAACAATTGTGTTCGTAGGGTGAAGATTGGAATAGATGTTACAGATGCCATTATTGGATTATTTGATCTGTCTAATGTGTGTGTTTTAAGAAGAGGTTTTCCATTTCCATGAATCATATATGGATAAGGAAGTTCTGAGTCGCCTATAAAAGTTGGAGAGCTGAAACTTAGGTATTGTGTATCGTTAACTTTATTAGGATCATAACATATCCTTCGGTGAGGTTCGTTAAAGCTTGCATGTGTAGCATTAAATTCATCTATTGTATAAGAAGATCCTAAGGATCGTGCAGTGGTCTGGTAACATGATTCATACCTGGTGAGGAAAGGTGTATGTTGCTGCAGTATGTAAAGGTCCTAATGAGGTCTATGTTTTACCGTGAGAGATTTTTTGAGTACTTGAAATCATTAAGAGTGTGTTGTAGTCATTTTATGATGGTTATGCAGTCTCATGTGTGCAATAAATGACTAAGACTGAACTAGTACGCAGTGAAGGCCGAAATTTCTATGGTTTGGTTGTTCTGAAAACCAAGTTGTTTCTCTTTATAACGTCTTGGTGTTCGAACATAACCATGATCGTTAGGTCAAAGTGCCTGTTTATCCTGTGTTAATTATCTTTTATTCTTGATGTATACCGAGTGAACATTATTTTTGCTTTCTTTTTCTGTCTCTAAAACTACTCGTATCTTTGTTTGGTCTGTTGCTCAGCTCTGACCTTATGGTAGGGATCTGGGTGTAAGTGACTTGACCATCTGAAATAGTGTGGTGTGTGTGTGTGTGTGTGTGTGTGTGTGTGTGTGTGTGTGTGTTTGTTCAGCAAGAATTATGTCAACACTGTCGTCGTCGGAGATGATCGAGTCTGGAGTTAACCCAATGGTTCCCAAGGTCTGGAGATCCCCTCAGCCTTGTAGGACTGAGGTTAAAGATATGTGGCTCTCGCCTGAGGGGAACAGTGTGAGGTGTTGTGGCGATTGTCAAGGATTAGCTCTCTTTCGGTTGGGTGTCTGGAAGAAGACACTGCTCTTGACTTCGCTTCTCCTACTGCCTTAAAGATGATCTGTTGGCCAAGGGTTCGGTGATCACGTCGTCTAAAGCATGTTCTGATAAGTCTCCTGCTACGTCTGTGGTAATAGGAATCCACTCTTCCATCAAGACATACTCCATTATTTTCACAGGCATTTTTGAGATTTTTTGGGGGTTCCCTGCTGATGGAGATTTGAAACTTGGGCGTAGAAGCTGAGGCAGTGTCATCCCTTGAAGTTTAACCGTTCTTGGTTGCAGACTCTCAGTCCTTCCATGTTTTCTGTGCTGTGCTCGTCCTCCTCTCCGACCCACGGCTGAAGACAGTGTTGGGTATACATTTACATCATTTTTTACCTCACCAGGGCCTGGTGTAGGTTGGCTCCAGTTTACATGGTGCTTGACCACGAAACAAGAGAATCTCCTACCTCTGGTGCAAGTGAGGAAAATACCCCTTGCGCTAGCATCCCTGTATGGCACTGAGTCCCACATCTTCAGTGCAACGGATAACAATAATCATGTCCAGACACGGGGAAAGTTGTAGTATCATCGTTCCTTCTCACCCTGCACCAGCTGGGGCACCGGCTGAGCATAGCAGTGCAGACTCTAGTAAAGAGATCAGTGATAGTGACAATGAACCAATTGTTCTCTAAATGGTTTGGAGCAAAATCACCAGAAATGATGGATCCTCGCAAAAGTAAAAGACCAGCAGTCCAAACAGTTACTAGCAGACATTCCTCCCCTTCAAGAGCCTCAGCTTCAATGTATGAGAGTGAGACTCCGCTTTCCATTGTACATTGAAATATCTACGAAATACAAATGTTTAATCAACTGAAAGTGAAGACATCCAGATGAATTATAGTTCAGAGCTTCACTCAGAGCCATGTCAGCCAGAAGCATGGACATAAGACATTCGAAAATCCCACCAGAACTGACAAATAGCTCACGAAAATGCAGTTACCTCCGTCAAAAGAACCCACAGCCCCTAATAAGACTTCTATTAGTCGTTTTTAGACTTGATGATCTCTAAGGCCTCACTATCCTTGAGCAACACGAAAATATAAGGAGCATTGAAAAAATAAGGGGAAAAGAAACAATTGTAGATGACTGGAGCGGAAAAGAGCACATATCAAGGGTTTTCTATGGCTTCAGGTGCCTACCGCTAACTGAAAGTGTAACATTTGCAAAACAGTGATGATATTTACCATGCCAAGGCTCCAAGGATCTGTTTTGGGCGACGCTCACCACTAATTTGCAACACAAAGTATCTTGAGGCGAGTTTATCCAAAAGAAGTGCATTAAATGCAAGCAGTTAAGAGTCAAGGTGTAACATGCCATCAGTCCGACACTACCTGTTCCTCCTCAGCGGCCAGGTTGGCAGCCACATCAGACACATGCCCCTGAATATGGGTTGTCAACTCTCTCCAGTAGCCCTGATACTAACCATGCTTTTGGGTTCTAAGCCATACAGGAAGTCTCCCGGACAACTCGGGAGCTACCCGCCAAACCTTGTGAAAAAGTAGTACACAACAGTGTCTTAAAGAAATATCAAATGAATACTGAAGTACTGAAAAATATCAAGGAAATCCAGGAGCAAAAACAAAATAGATGGAAAGTCATACAAATGCTTTGTGATAAAGTACAGATGCTAAGGTAGTAGGGTACTACTTACCGACAACAGATAATTGGTCATTCACAGTAATGATACCTTTCAACACAAAGTAAAATGCAGCAGAAAAGGGTGTTCCTATGATGACGACATGGAGACGAATAAAACAGATAAAGAAAAATCTATTAAAGAACATAATCTCCAGAGGTCTCGGTGAACAAAGATGTACTAAATAACATAATTAACTAGCAATTGAAAGACTGTTCTACTGAAATACAGATAAATAAAGACTTATTTGGTGTCACAAGGAAACTGCAACATTAAGTAACAAAATGAATGCTGGGTTGAAATTAGTAGAGGTAAAACAATATCACACCAGCAAACTCCAAAGAAAACCCGATGTTCTAACGTGCTTCACAATGTTGTTACTGAAGACACTGAAATAACACGTTTGTAAAAATATCTAATGCCTATTGGTAAACTCCAAAGGTCATTACCTAATCATAGATGCTATAATAGTATAGTTAATTCTTGTCTAATGTATGTAAACCAGTCTCTACCTACTGTAGTCCTCACCTTAAAAAAGCCTGATAAACTCCAGAAACCATTGTATTAAGATATAAGTCAGTCATTCTATGTGGTTTACAAAGAGAGTATGCACTTATCAACCTCCTCCAACACACAAATCTTACATACTTTTCTCCCATCATTATAAAATGTAGTCACTGCTAGAACAAGGCTATTCTATTGGTACTGTTGTCGCTTTTAACCTGTTTGGAAATGTTGATTATACGAATTGCAAAATGGATGGCCAGAGATAACACACTAGAGCACTGTGTACTAGACTGTGATGAAATGGAACTCCTTCGAATTAAGTAGAAAAAATATTACTGCAAGGAATTTGTACCACCTTCATGTAGATGATAAAACACCTTAAATTTTGAGACTGTATCCACTTTCTGCATATCGTAGTTGAGTTTAAAGTATGATAATACTGTAAACTTGTGCAATCAACTTGCTTTGGACAAACGAACTTCATAAGCATCTGTCCACTGGGGTCTCATAAAGACCCTTTGAGACCTATGTACTCCTTGTGCGCTATCGTTCACACCATGATTGCGGGTTGTACAATACAGTAGCCGCTGATAGCGGTAGAATCTATTAAAGGAAATGACGCTGGTGGATATACCTTATGCAGTTGGTTAGTTCCTGTGGCTAGGGTTCATGGAATCAAGTAGTACAGATGGTTACAAATCTTTCAAAGAGCGAGTTAATGGTGGTTAATGCGACTGGAGCGAGCTAGTACAGGAGGCTATAGGTCATACATATAGTTGATACAGGGGTTATGCAGCTCTTGATTGTAGATACCAAAGGTGGCCATATCTCATGGAGCCAGCCAATATAAGATACAACAAAAACTTATCTAAGATGAAAAGTATGTAATAGTAAGACGATGGTAAAAAGAATTTGCGCAAAGTACCTGTCAAGATAGATTTCGTGCACATACCTGACGAAAGCATGGAAAAGCTGAAAAAAAAAAAATTCGACCCCACCATGAATAATGTATCACAAAAGCAAAGAAACCATTGCAACACTCCTGAGAACGTAGACTGATACAAAGTAACCCCTTTTTGTCAAGACATTAAGACAAGGGCAACTGCAAGCCAGAACAATCCGTGTACACTTGCCAAATGCAATCGCTACAATAGCGCCTACTTCAGGCAAATGATATAACCAGAAAAAAATAATGAGTATTCAGCATTAACTGAGCTTATATAAAGTATATCCTGCTATGAGACGCTGTAACTCTACAGTTAACCTGCTTAGATATAGCCTGGAGCGGGTTCAAAATTCTTTTTAAGAAGAATGACAAAATTTTTGCATAACTTTGTAGACAGAAAGCATTGTACCTTGGCCTCTACAGATGCAATATTTTTGTTTTGCTGAAGTCATAAAAGTGCTGTGAGGCTCTGCCACTTACAGTTCTCGATCAGATCTATAGATGGTGACTTAACAGAGGAGCCATCATTTCTACCTTAAAGAGTCTCCTCATTTCAGCTTCTTGATGAGAAGCAGCAGATCCTATGTTATATTTTGTGGTAAACTGTTTTAATTACGTGTAGCGCAATGTGGGTTGAGCCTACACCAGAGTGCCTTATTGGAGGTTTTTGGTATATTTTTTTCTCGAATTAATGTGTGAACCGTGGTGGAGTTCGAAGCCTTGTACACCAGGGACAAACAGCTTGCAATTTCATTATTCTTTGTCTTTTTAGTCTCCTCCCTAAATTCTACTGTCATCTCCACGCTCTTTTTTTCTAGGATGCTTTTGTAAAGATACAAACTACATTATTCAGACATTCCTACACCCTTGACTATCATAATATTTCAATGTCTTCAAAACCCATCAATTTCTCCTTATGATATATTTATGTTATCCAAGATAAATGGTCTGAAAGAAAACTTAGATAAACATTTTGAGTTTCCACTTCAAGTAAACTATCACTTCGTTCGTCAACCGCGTTATTTGCATATCATGAATATCTTGAAAAAGAAAACGAAATACTGGCCCTTCAGGGGGTAATACATAATGCAACTAATTTTTGTCTGGTACTCTGTTTTATTTACACTGCAGCAATTACTCAGGTTTGGTAATTCCTTCATCCGACGGAGAAAGGCGAGTGGATATTTGACACTGTCCTCTTATGAGCTTGATTATTTTATCTTCTGTATTATTCTTGTCATATGCAATCCTGAAATTGCTTTTCAGCTGTCGTTGGTTATAGTTAGACGCGCCCTTCCGTGAAGAAAATTACACGCGAAGCTCACCGGTCGATTCAGATCTAAGTAAAAGTAAAGTAAACGGAAGATATTCGACACTGACGCCTTCAGAAGAATACAGAGTGAAAATTGTAGGGAGTGGGCGAGTGGGTTACAGATAGCCGCGGGGGAGTCAATATTTGGACAGTTATCAGAGGTGCACATAGAAGAAATTTTGTGGCCACCCATTCCCTTATGTCAACTAAAGCCACGTCTTGGTTCCCATCGCGTAACTTTGAGGGTAACTTTGAAGATATGTATTTTTTCATTGGGATTTTTGCTGCCGAGATATTTGGATCTGAAGACGGCGAGAACAATGTTACAAGGAGGTGTAATGTTAATTTCGACACTAAGAATGAAGAGTAACAGTAGAGGAGGGTAAAGTAAACTATTGATTCATGAGAAGAAATAAATATCTCGATAGAGATCTATCAGGTGATGTGATTATGGTATATAAAACGTAAAAAGAGAGGGAAGATACGAAGATAAGATTGGAGAGTAGGATGGAGTCAACAACGGGTGCTGAGATGGTGTGGATGTGCGCAGTGTGTGTGGAGGCGACGTGGATTGAAACCCAGCAGTGCTGATGGCACTGGACTGTGGCCTGCGTTTCAGGACGTACACGAGTGAGATATGAACGACATGACAGAGAAAAATCAGGATCGTATATTATTTTGTACAGGATTTTGAAAAATGAAATAGAAATAGGACAAGATGTATGAGTTCGGAAAGAAACGATTTGCTAAGAAAAGAAATATAACAGAACCGAAAAAGCAAACAGATGGAACATTAGTAATGAATGAACCTTTAGGACTATGTTAATATGTTTGTTACCAGCAATTTGAAGCCTCAGTACAGAGAATTTGATGCTTAGAATATCATGTGAAACGAATTAACTTCTTTATTTGACATATTATCTACTCATTGTCATTTTTGCTTGCTCTTATGCATTCAGTCAGCTTTGTGGTTCTTGATAACGGCAGCGTTCCTACAAACGTCTTGATATATTCAGCAAATTCCATTTTCATTTCTTTCTTTTGTTGACATCGTATCACTGTTGAAGAAACACTTTTTCTGCTGAAATTCTGAAGGATTTCACAAGTTCTATTTCGTGAAGTAGGGACATGTCTGACATGTTGCTAACCTCTCAAGCTTAATGCATTGATGACAGAGATACTCGACGAAATAATGAGGGATTTGTATCAAAGTAGCATAGATAAGTCATGTGTTATACAGTAAAGGGGATCTATGTTGAAATAGCAGTATGCGGGCTTCGGTTAGTGCCAGGAATATGTGTGAAATTGTTATGGCGGATTTGTAGAATAGTGAAGGACTCTCGTATAGACCAGGGGTCTGCGTCGTGGTGGGGAACTTTCCACTTGGCAAAAAAGAAAAGCCTGTGTCATGTGGGGAAGCTTACTGGCAAAGCAAAGGATTCGTTGCCACAGAGAAGAGCTTCCTTGCAAAAAAGAAAGGTTGCTGTGTCAGCGTGAGGAACTTTATGACGAACGGGAAGATTTTGTGACAAAATAAAGAAGAAAAAATAAAAACATTCCGTTGGAATGGAGAATTTTGCGAGACGTTTGGAAAGTATCTAGCAAAGTGGAGGGGTTCTGCATTTCATTGTTGCATTAAGCACCAACGTGGAAAGCATTATCACAAAGTGATTCGGAACTTTTGTCACTATAGAGCCACTAGCGGGTCCGCCTTATCTAACACCTAATAAAAGTAGCAGTATTCAAGCACACATTACAAAAAGTTTGTAGTCCCAACAATATCATATGGATGTGAGCAATGGGCTATAGATAGAGTCGTGTGGAGGAGGGTGGATGTATTGGAAATGAAATGTTTGAGAACAATACGTGGTGTGATGTGGTTCGATCGACTAAGTAACGAAACGGTAAAAGAGATGTTTAGGAATAAAATGTGTGGTTGAGAGAGCAGATGAGGGTGTGTTGAAATGGCTTGGACATATGGAGAGGATTAGTGAGGAAACGTCGACAAAAAGAATGTATGTGCCAGAAGTGGAGGGAATAGGGAGAGCGGGAAGACCATATTGGAGATGGAAGGATAGAGTGGAAAAGATTTTGGGCAGAAGGGTAAAAATTGTGCATTGAGTACAGTGTACTAGAACGATGTGGTATAATGGGGTCAAAGTTTGGTCAATGGACGGATGTGGAGCTTCTGGGGTAAAACATGAAAAGGTCTGTGGGGCCTAGATGTGAACAAGTAGCTGTGGCTTCTATGCATCACACACACCAGCTCAAGTATGGATTTGAGCGAATATAGCATTTCATCGTCTGTTTCTTAGCGGTACCTTATTAACGCGTGAGGCGACAATCGTGTGTGAAGGGGTAAGGAGGGAATGCTTATGTATAATTTTTTTTCTTCATGCGTTTATGCTGTGTCATGTAGGGCGGGGTAGCGTCGAAAGTGGATGACGGAGAATTAGTATGAATATGTACATGAGTGAATGTTGGGGTGAAGAGGGTGGTGAGAGTAAGTGAGCTTGGGAAGGAGACTTGTGTGAGGAAGTACCAGGAGAGACTGAGTACAGAATGGAAAAAGGTGAGAACAATGGAAGTGAGGGGAGTGGGGGAGGAATGGGATGTATTTAGGGAATCAGTGATGGATTGCGCAAAAGATGCTTGTGGCATGAGAAGAGTGGGAGGTGGGTTAATTAGAAAGGGTAGTGAGTGGCAGGATGAAGAAGTTAGAGTATTAGTGAAAGAGAAGAGAGAGGCATTTGGACGATTTTTGCAGGGAAAAAATGCATTTGAGTGGGAGACGTATAAAAGAAAGAGACAGGAGGTCAAGAGAAAGGTGCAAGAGGTGAAAAAAAGGGCAAATGAGAGTTGGGGTGAGAGAGTATCATTAAATTTTAGGGAGAATAAAAAGATGTTCTGGAAGGAGGTAAATAAAATACGTAAGACAAGGGAGCAAATGGGAACTTCAGTGAAGGGCGCAAATGGGGAGGTGATAACAAGTAGTGGTGATGTGAGAACGAGATGGAGTGAGTATTTTGAAGGTTTGTTGAATGTGTTTGATGATAGAGTGGCAGATATAGGGTGTTTTGGTCGAGGTGGTGTGCAGAGTGAGAGGGTTAGGGAAAATGATTTGGTAAACAGAGAAGAGGTAGTAAAAGCTTTGCGGAAGATGAAAGCAGGCAAGGCAGCGGGTTTGGATGGTATTGCAGTGGAATTTATTAAAAAAGGGGTGACTGTATTGTTAACTGGTTGGTAAGGTTATTTAATGTATATATGACTCATGGTGAGTTGCCTGAGGATTGGCGGAATGCGTGTATAGTGCCATTGTACAAAGGCAAAGGGGATAAGAGTGAGTGCTCAAATTACAGAGGTATAAGTTTGCTGAGTATTCCTGGTAAATTATATGGGAGGGTATTGATTGATAGGGTGAAGGCATGTACAGAGCATCAGATTGGGGAAGAGCATTGTGGTTTCAGAAGTGGTAGAGGATGTGTGGATCAGGTGTTTGCTTTGAAGAATGTATGTGAGAAATACTTAGAAAAGCAAATAGATTTGTATGTAGCATTTATGGATCTGGAGAAGGCATATGATAGAGTTGATAGAGATGCTCTGTGGAAGGTATTAAGAATATATGGTGTGGGAGGCAAGTTGTTAGAAGCAGTGAAAAGTTTTTATCGAGGATGTAAGGCATGTGTACGTGTAGGAAGAGAGGAAAGTGATTGGTTCTCAGTGAATGTAGGTTTGCGGCAGGGGTGTGATGTGTCCATGGTTGTTTAATTTGTTTATGGATGTGGTTGTTAGGGAGGTGAATGCAAGAGGTGACAGCACGTCAACCACGGTATACCATATCGCTCCAATTCACTCTATTCCTTGCCCTCCTTTCACCCTCCTCCATGTTCAGGCCCCGATCACACAAAATCTTTTTCACTCCATCTTTCCACCTCCAATTTGGTCTCCCTCTTCTCCTCGTTCCCTCCACCTCCGACACATATATCCTCTTGGTCAATCTTTCCTCACTCATTCTCTCCATGTGCCCAAACCACTTCAAAACACCCTCTTCTGCTCTCTCAACCACGCCCTTTTTATTTCCACACATCTCTCTTACCCTTACGTTACTCACTCGATCAAACCACCTCACACCACACATTGTCCTCAAACATCTCATTTCCAGCACATCCATCCTCCTGCGAACAACTCTATCCATAGCCCACGCCTCGCAACATAAAACATTGTTGGAACCACTATTCCTTCAAACATACCCATTTTTGCTTTCCGAGATAATGTTCTCGACTTCCACACATTCTTCAAGGCTCCCAGAATTTTCGCCCCCTCCCCCGCCCTATGATCCACTTCCGCTTCCATGGTTCCATCCGCTGCCAGATCCACTCCCAGATATCTAAAACACTTCACTTCCTCCAGTTTTTCTCCATTCAAACTCACCTCCCAATTGACTTGACCCTCAACCCTACTGTACCTAATAACCTTGCTCTTATTCACATTTACTCTTAAATTTCTTCTTCCACACACTTTACCAAACTGAGTCACCAGCTTCTACAGTTTCTCACATGAATCAGCCACCAGCGCTGTATCATCAGCGAACAACAACTGACTCACTTCCCAAGCTCTCTCATCCCCAACAGACTTCATACTTGCCCCTCTTTCCAAAACTCTTGCATTTACCTCCCTAACAACCCCATCCATAAACAAATTAAACAACCATATATATATATATATATATATATATATATATATATTTTTTTTTTTTTTTTTCAAACTATTCGCCATTTCCCGCGTTAGCGAGGTAGCGTTAAGAACAGAGGACTGGGCCTTTTTTGGAATATCCTCACCTGGCCCCCTCTGTTCCTTCTTTTGGAAAATTAAAAAAAAAAGAGAGGGGAGGATTTACAGCCCCCCGCTCCCTTCCATTTTAGTCGCCTTCTACGACACGCAGGGGATACGTGGGAAGTATTCTTAATCCCCTATCCCCAGTGATAAAATATATATATATATATATATATATATATATATATATATATATATATATATATATATATATATATATATATATATATATATATATATATATATATATATATATATATATATATATATATATATATATATATATATATATATATATATACATATATATATATATATATATATATATATATATATATATATATATATATATATATATATATATATATATATATATATATATATATATATATATACATACATATCTATATATATATATATATATATATATATATATATATATATATATATATATATATATATATATATATATATATATATATATATATATATATATATATATATATATATATATATATATATATATATATATATATCTTTCTTTCATACTATTCGCCATTTCCCGCATTAGCGAGGTAGCGTTGAGAACAGAGGACTGGGCCCTTGAGGAAATATCCTCACCTAGGCCCCTTCTCTGTTCCCTCTTTTGGAAAATTAAAAAAAATAAGTGATAGGGGAGGATTTCCAGCCCCCCGCTCCCTCCCCTTTTAGTCGCCTTCTACGACACGCAGGGAATACGTGGGAAGTATTCTTTCTCCCCTATCCCCAGGGGATGTTTTTTTTTTTTTTTAAACTATCCGCCATTTCCCGCGTTAACGAGGTAGCGTTAAGAACAGAGGACTGGGACTTTTTTGGAATATCCTTACCTGTCCCCCTCTGTTCCTTCTTTTGGAAAATTAAAAAAAAAAAAGAGAGGAGAGGCTTTCTAGCCCCCTGCTCCCTCCCCTTTTAGTCGCCTTCTACGACACGCAGAGAATACGTGGGAAGTATTCTTAATCCCCTATCCCCAGGGATATATATACATATATACATATATATATATATATATATATATATATATATATATATATATATATATATATATATATATATATATATATATATATATATATATATATGTATATATATATATATGTATATATATATATATATATATATATATATATATATATATATATATATATATATATATATATATATATATATATATATATATATATATTTTTTTTTTTTTTTTTTTTTTTTATACTTTGTCGCTGTCTCCCGCGTTTGCGAGGTAGCGCAAGGAAACAGACGAAAGAAATGGCCCAACCCCCCCCCCCATACACATGTACATACACACGTCCACACACGCAAATATACATACCTACACAGCTTTCCATGGTTTACCCGAGACGCTTCACATGCCTTGATTCAATCCACTGACAGCACGTCAACCCCTGTATACCACATGACTCCAATTCACTCTATTCCTTGCCCTCCTTTCACCCTCCTGCATGTTCAGGCCCCGATCACACAAAATCTTTTTCACTCCATCTTTCCACCTCCAATTTGGTCTCCCTCTTCTCCTCGTTCCCTCCACCTCCGACACATATATCCTCTTGGTCAATCTCTCCTCACTCATTCTCTCCATGTGCCCAAACCATTTCAAAACACCCTCTTCTGCTCTCTCAACCACGCTCTTTTTATTTCCACACATCTCTCTTACCCTTACGTTACTTACTCGATCAAACCACCTCACACCACACATTGTCCTCAAACATCTCATTTCCAGCACATCCATCCTCCTGCGCACATCTCTATCCATAGCCCCCGCCTCGCAACCATACAACATTGTTGGAACCACTATTCCCTCAAACATACCCATTTTTGCTTTCCGAGATAATGTTCTCGACTTCCACACATTTTTCAAGGCTCCCAAAATTTTCGCCCCCTCCCCCACCCTATGATCCACTTCCGCTTCCATGGTTCCATCCGCTGACAGATCCACTCCCAGATATCTAAAACACTTCACTTCCTCCAGTTTTTCTCCATTCAAACTCACCTCCCAATTGACTTGACCCTCACCCCTACTGTACCTAATAACCTTGCTCTTATTCACATTTACTCTCAACTTTCTTCTTCCACACACTTTACCAAACTCAGTCACCAGCTTCTGCAGTTTCTCACATGAATCAGCCACCAGCGCTGTATCATCAGCGAACAACAACTGACTCACTTCCCAAGCTCTCTCATCCCCAACAGACTTCATACTTGCCCCTCTTTCCAGGACTCTTGCATTTACCTCCCTTACAACCCCATCCATAAACAAATTAAACAACCATGGAGACATCACACACCCCTGCCGCAAACCTACATTCACTGAGAACCAATCACTTTCCTCTCTTCCTACACGTACACATGCCTTACATCCTCGATAAAAACTTTTCACTGCTTCTAACAACTTGCCTCCCACACCATATATTCTTAATACCTTCCACAGAGCATGTCTATCAACTCTATCATATGCCTTCTCCAGATCCATAAATGCTACATACAAATCCATTTGCTTTTCTAAGTATTTCTCACATACATTCTTCAAAGCAAACACCTGATCCACACATCCTCTACCACTTCTGAAACCGCACTGCTCTTCCCCAATCTGATGCTCTGTACATGCCTTCACCCTCTCAATCAATACCCTCCCATATAATTTACCAGGAATACTCAACAAACTTATACCTCTGTAATTTGAGCACTCACTCTTATCCCCTTTGCCTTTGTACAATGGCACTATGCACGCATTCCGCCAATCCTCAGGCACCTCACCATGAGTCATACATACATTAAATAACCTTACCAACCAGTCAACAATACAGTCACCCCCTTTTTTAATAAATTCCACTGCAATACCATCCAAACCTGCTGCCTTGCCGGCTTTCATCTTCCGCAAAGCTTTTACTACCTCTTCTCTGTTTACCAAATCATTTTCCCTAACCCTCTCACTTTGCACACCACCTCGACCCAAACACCCTATATCTGCCACTCTGTCATCAGACACATTCAACAAACCTTCAAAATACTCATTCCATCTCCTTCTCACATCACCGCTACTTGTTATCACCTCCCCATTTGCGCCCTTCACTGAAGTTCCCATTTGCTCCCTTGTCTTACGCACCCTATTTACCTCCTTCCAGAACATCTTTTTATTCTCCCTAAAATTTACTGATAGTCTCTCACCCCAACTCTCATTTGCCCTTTTTTTCACCTCTTGCACCTTTCTCTTGACCTCCTGTCTCTTTCTTTTATACTTCTCCCACTCAATTGCATTTTTTCCCTGCAAAAATCGTCCAAATGCCTCTCTCTTCTCTTTCACTAATACTCTTACTTCTTCATCCCACCACTCACTACCCTTTCTAAACAGCCCACCTCCCACTCTTCTCATGCCACAAGCATCTTTTGCGCAATCCATCACTGATTCCCTAAATACATCCCATTCCTCCCCCACTCCCCTTACTTCCATTGTTCTCACCTTTTTCCATTCTGTACACAGTCTCTCCTGGTACTTCCCCACACAGGTCTCCTTCCCAAGCTCACTTACTCTCACCACCTTCTTCACCCCAACATTCACTCCTCTTTTCTGAAAACCCATACTAATCTTCACCTTAGCCTCCACAAGATAATGATCAGACATCCCTCCAGTTGCACCTCTCAGCACATTAACATCCAAAAGTCTCTCTTTCGCGCGCCTGTCAATTAACACGTAATCCAATAACGCTCTCTGGCCATCTCTCCTACTTACATAAGTATACTTATGTATATCTCGCTTTTTAAACCAGGTATTCCCAATCATCAGTCCTTTTTCAGCACATAAATCTACAAGCTCTTCACCATTTCCATTTACAACACTGAACACCCCATGCATACCAATTATTCCCTCAACTGCCACATTACTCACCTTTGCATTCAAATCACCCATCACTATAACAAGGTCTCGTGCATCAAAACCGCTAACACACTCATTTATATATATATATATATATATATATATATATATATATATATATATATATATATATATATATATATATATATATATATATATATATATATATATATATATATATATTATCCCAGGGGACAGGGGAGAAAGAATACTTCCCACGTATTCCCTGCGTGTCGTAGAAGGCTCACTAAAGGGGAAGGGAGCGGGTGGCTGGAAATCCTCCCCTTCTCGTTTTTTTTTTTTTTTTTTTTTTCAAAAGAAGGAATAGAGTGGGTCCAGGTGAGGATATTCAACAAATTCCCAGTCCTCTGTTCTTAACGCTACCTTGCTAACGCGGGAAATGGCGAATACTTTAAAAGAAAAAGATATTTATATATTCTTTTTTTTTTCGCTGTCTCCCGCGTTTGCGAGGTAGCGCAAGGAAACAGACGAAAGAAATGGCCCAACCCACCCCCATACACATGTATATACATACGTCCACACACGCAAATATACATACCTACACGGCTTTCCATGGTTTACCCCAGACGCTTCACATGCCTTGATTCAATCCACTGACAGCACGTCAACCCCGGTATACCACATCGCTCCCATTCACTCTTTTCCTTGCCCTCCTTTCACCCTCCTCCATGTTCAGGCCCCGATCACACACAATCTTTTTCACTCCATCTTTCCACCTCCAATTTGGTCTCCCTCTTCTCCTCCTTCCCTCCACCTCCGACACGTATATCATCTTGGTCAATCTTTCCTCACTCATTCTCTCCATGTGACCAAACCACTTCAAAACACCCTCTTCTGCTCTCTCAACCTCGCTTTTTTTATTTCCACACATCTCTCTTACCCTTACGTTACTTACTCGATCAAACCACCTCACACCACACATTGTCCTCAAACATCTCATTTCCAGCACATCCATCCTCCTGCGCACAACTCTATCCATAGTCCACGCCTCGCAACCATACAACATTGTTGGAACCACTATTCCTTCAAACATACTCATTTTTGCTTTCCGAGATAATGTTCCCGACCTCCACACATTCTTCAAGGCTCCCAGAATTTTCGCCCCCTCCCCCACCCTATGATCCACTTCCGCTTCCATGGTTCCATCCGCTGCCAGATCCACTCCCAGATATCTAAAACACTTCACTTCCTCCAGTTTTTCTCCATTCAAACTCACCTCCCAATTGACTTGACCCTCAACCCTACTGTACCTAATAACCTTGCTCTTATTCACATTTACTCTTAACTTTCTTCTTTCACACACTTTACCAAACTCAGTCACCAGCTTCTGCAGTTTCTCACATGAATCAGCCACCAGCGCTGTATCATCAGCGAACAACAACTGACTCACTTCCCAAGCTCTCTCATCCCCAACAGACTTCTTACTTGCCCCTCTTTCCAAAACTCTTGCATTCACCTCCCTAACAACCCCATCCATAAACAAATTAAACAACCATGGAGACATCACACACCCCTGCCGCAAACCTACATTCACTGAGAACCAATCACTTATATATATATATATATAAATTGTGATCCTTTCCAATATATATATACACACACATATATATATATATATATATATATATATATATATATATATATATATATATATATATATATATATATATATATATATATATATATTTTTCTCTTTTTTTTTATACTTTGTCGCTGTCTCCCGCGTTTGCGAGGTAGCGCAAGGAAACAGACGAAAGAAATGGCCCAACCCCCCCCCATACACATGTCCATACACACGTCCACACACGCAAATATACATACCTACACAGCTTTCCATGGTTTACCCCGGACGCTTCACATGCCTTGATTCAATCCACTGACAGCACGTCAACCCCTGTATACCACATCGCTCCAATTCACTCTATTCCTTGCCCTCCTTTCACCCTCCTGCATGTTCAGGCCCCGATCACACAAAATCCTTTTCACTCCATCTTTCCACCTCCAATTTGGTCTCCCTCTTCTCCTCGTTCCCTCCACCTCCGACACATATATCCTCTTGGTCAATCTTTCCTCACTCATTCTCTCCATGTGCCCAAACCATTTCAAAACACCCTCTTCTGCTCTCTCAACCACGCTCTTTTTATTTCCACACATCTCTCTTACCCTTACGTTACTTACTCGATCAAACCACCTCACACCACACATTGTCCTCAAACATCTCATTTCCAGCACATCCATCCTCCTGCGCACAACTCTATCCATAGCCCACGCCTCGCAACCATACAACATTGTTGGAACTACTATTCCTTCAAACATACCCATTTTTGCTTTCCGGGATAATGTTCTCGACTTCCACACATTTTTCAAGGCTCCCAAAA
>NC_092238.1:49845160-49885160 GCF_036320965.1 Panulirus ornatus | reverse complement strand
CGCTTCACTTACCCTGATTCAATCCACTGACAACACGGTGATCCCGGTATACAAAAACATCATTCCAATTCAATCTATTCCTTGCGCGCCTTTCATTTTCATTCCATCCTTCCACCTCCAATTTGGACTCACACTTCTCCTCGTTCCCTCAACCTCTGACACATATATCCTCTTTCTCAATCTTTCGTCACTCATTCTCTCAATGTTATCAAACCATTTCAAAACACCTTCTTCTGCTCTCTCAACCACACTCTATCTATTACCACACACTTATCTTACCCTATTATTACTTGCTCGATCAAACCACCTCACAGCACATATTGTCCTCAAACATCTCATTTCCAGAACATCCACCCTCCTGCGCACACCTCTATCTATAACCCACGCCTCGCAACAATACAACTTTGTTGGAAACACTATTCCTTCAAACATAACCATTTTTGCTTTCCGAGATAATGTTCTCGACTTCCACACATTCTTCAAGCCTTCCAGAATTTTCGCCCCCTCCCCCACCCTATGATTCACTTCCGCTTCCATGGTTCCATCCGCTTTCAAATCCACTCCCAGATATCAAAAACACTTCACTTCCACCAGTCTTTCTCCATTCAAACTTACCTAACAATTGAATTGACCCTAAACCCTACTGTACCTAATAACCTTGCTCTTATTCACATCTCTCAACTTTCTTCTTTCACACGCTTTACCAAACTCAGTCACTAGCTTCGGCAGTTTCTCACATGAATCAGCCACCAGCACTGCATCATCAGCGAACAACAAGTGACTCACTACCCAAGCTCTCTCATCCATAACAGACTGCACATTAGCCCCTGTTTCCAGAACTCTTACATTCAACTCTCTAACAACTTCATCCATAAACAAATTAAACAATCATGGAGACATCACACACCCTTGTCGCAAACCTACATTCACTGAGAACCAATCACTTTCCTCTCTTCCTACAGGTACACATACCTTACACCCTCGATAAAAAACTTTTAACTGCTTCTAACAACTTGCCTCACACACCACACTTTCCACAGAGCATCTCCATCAGCTCTATCATATGCCTTCTCTAGATCCATAAATGCTACAAACAAATCCATTTGCTTTTCTAAGTATTTCTCACATACATTCTTCAAAGCAAACACCTGATCCACACATCCTCTACAACTTCTGAAACCACACTGCTCTTCCCCAATCTGACGCGCTGTACATGAATTCACCATATATATATGTATATATATATATATATATATATATATATATATATATATATATATATATATATATATATATATATATATATATATATATATATATATATGTGTGTGTGCGGAATGTGTGGAAGTCGAGAACATTATCTCGGAAAGCAAAAATGGGTATGTTTGAAGGAATAGTGGTTCCAACAATGTTGTATGGTTGCGAGGCGTGCGCTATGGATAGAGTTGTGCGCAGGAGGGTGGATGTGCTAGAAATGAGATGTTTGAGGAGAATGTGTAGTGTGAGGTGGTTTGATCGAGTAACTAATGTAAGGGTAAGAGAGATGTGTGAAAATAAAAAGAGCGTGGTTGAGAGAGCAGAAGAGGGTGTTTTCAAATGGTTTGGGCACATGGAGAGAATGAGTGAGGAAAGATTGACCAAGAGGATATATGTGTCGGAGGTGGAGGGAACGAGAAGTGGGAGACCAAATTGGAGGTGGAAAGATGTAGTGAAAAAGATTTTGTGTGATCGGGGCCTGAACATGCTGGAGGGGCAAAGGAGGGCAAGGAATAGAGTGAATTGAATCGATGTGGTATACCGGGGTTGACGTGCTGTCAGTGGATTGAATCAGGGCATGTGAAGCGTCTGGGTTAAACCATGGAAAGTTGTGTGGGGCCTGGATGTGGAAAGGGAGCTGTGGTTTCGGGCATTATTACGTGGCAGCTAGAGACTAAGTGTGAACGAATGGGGCCTTTGTTGTCTTTTCCTATTGCTACCTCGCACACATGAGGGGGTAAGGGGAAGGTATTCCATGTGTGGCGAGGTGGTGATGGGAGTGAATGGGGGCAGACAGTGTGAATTGTTTGCATGGGTATATATGTATGTGTCTGTGTATGTATATATATATATGTGTACACTGAGATATATAGGTATGTACATTTGCGTGTGTGGACGTGTGTGCGTATACATTGTGCATAGGTGTGGGTTAGGCCATTTCTTTCGTCTGTTTCCTTGCGCTACCTCGCAGACGCAGGAGACAGCGACAAAGCAAAATTAAGAATAATAATAATAATAATAATATATATATATATATATATATATACATAAATATACATACCTATAATTCTCAATAAACACATATATATACACACACAGACGTACACATATATACACATGTACATAGTTCATACTGTCTGCCCTTTTTCATTTCCATCGCCACCTCGCCACACATGGAATAACATCCCCCTCCCCCCTCATGTGTGCGAGGTAGAGCTAGGAAAAGACAACAGAGGCCCCATTCGTTCACACTCAATCTCTAGCTGTCATGTAATAATGCCCGAAACCAAAGCTCCCTTTCCACATCCAGGCCACACACAACTTGCCATGGTTTACCCCAGACGCTTCACATGCTCCGATTCAATCCATTGACAGCACGTTGACCCGGTATACCACATCGATCCAATTCACTCTATTCCTTGCCCGCTTTTCACCCTCCTACATGTTCAGGGATCGATCACTCAAAATCTTTTTCACTCCATCTTTCCAACTCCTATTTGGTCTCTTACTTCTCCTCGTTCCCTCCACCTCCGACATATATATCCTCATGGTCAATCTTTCCACACTCATTCTCTCCAAGTGCCCAAACCATTTCAAAAAAACTCTCTTCTTCTCTCTCACCACGCTCTTTTTATTTCCACACATCTCTCTTACCGTTACATTACTTACTCGATCAAACCACCTCACACCACATCTTGTCCTCAAACATCTGATTTCCAGCACATCCACCCTCCTGCGCACAACTCTATCCATAGACAACGCCTCGCAACCACACAACATTGTTGGAACCACTATTCCTTCAAACAACCCATTTCTGCTTTTCGAGATATTGTTCTCGACTTCCAAACATTCTACAAGGCTCACAGGATTTTTGCCCCCTCCCCCACCCTATGATTCAAACTTACCTCCCAATTGAATTGACCCTCAACCCTACTGTACCTAATAACCTTGCTCTTATTCACATTTACTCATAACTTTATTCTTTCACACACTTTACCAAACTAAGTCACCAGCTTTTGCAGTTTCTCACATGAATCAGCCACCAGCGCTGTATCATCAGCGAACAACAACTGACTCACTTCCCAAGCTCTCTCATACACAACAGACTGCATACTTGCCACTCTTTCTAAAACTCTTGCATTCACCTCCATAACAACCCCATCCATTAATAAATTAAACAACCATGGAGACATCACACACCCTTTCCACAAACCTACATTCACTGAGAACCAATCACTTTCCTCTCTTCCTACACATACGCATGCGTTACATCCTCGACAAAAATTTTCACTGCTTCTAACAACATACTTCCCAAACCATATATTCTTAGTACCTTCTACAGACCATCTCTATCAACTCTATCATATGCCTTCTCCGGATCCATAAATGCTACGTACAAATCCATTTGCTTTTCTAAGTATTTCTCACATACATTCTTCAAAGCAAACACCTGATCCACACATCCTCTACCACTTCTGAAACCACAATGCTCTTCCTCAATCTGATGCCCTTTACATGACTTCACCCTCTCAATCAATACCCTCCCATATAATTTACCAGGAATACTCAACAAACGTATACCTTTGTAATTTGAGCAATCACTCTTATCCTCTTTGCCTTTGTACAATGGCACTATACAAGCATTCCACCAATCCTCAGGCACCTCACCATGAATCATACATACATTAAATATCCTTACCAACCAGTCAACAATTCAGTTACAACCTTTTTTAATAAATTCCACTTCAATACCATCCAAACCTACTGCCTTGCCACCTATCATCTTCCGCAAAGCTTTAACAACCTCTTCTCTGTTTACCAAATCATTTTCACTAAACCTCTCACTTTGCACAACACCTCAACCAAAACACCCTATATCTGAAACTCTATCATCAAACACATTCAACAAACCTTCAAAATACTCACTCCATCCCGTTTTCACATCACCAAGACTTGGTATCACCACCCCATTAGCCCCCTTCACTGAAGTTCCCTTTTGCTCCATTCTCTTACGCCCTTTAATTACCTCCATGCAGAACATCTTTTTATTCTCCCTGAAATTTAATGTTACTCTCTCACCCCAACTCTCATTTGCCCTCTTTTTCACCTCTTCCACCTTTCTCTTGACCTCCCGCCTCTTTCTTTTATACATCTCCCACTCATTTGCATTTTTTCCTGCAAAAATCGTCCAAATGCCTCTCTCTTCTCTTTCACAAATAATCTTACTTCCTCATCCCACCACTCACTACCCTTTCTAATCAACCCACCTCCCACGCTTCTCATGCCACAATCATCTTTTGCGCAAGCAATCATTGCTTCCCTAAATACATCCCATTCCTCAGCCACTCCTCTTACCTCCTTTGTTCTCACCTTTTTCCATTCTGTACTCAGTCTGTCCTGGTACTTACTCACACAAGTCTCCTTCCCAAGCTCACTTACTTTCACCACCCTTTACACCTCAACATTCTCTCTTCTTTTCTGAAAACCCATACAAATCTTCACCTTCGCCTCCACAAGATAATGATCAGACATCCCTCCAGTTGCACCTCTCAGCACATTAACATCCAAAAGTCGCTCTTTCACGCGCACATCAGTTAACACGTAATCCAATAACGCTCTCTGGCTATCTCTCCTACTTACATACGTATACTTTTGTATATTTCGCTTTTTAAACAAATTATTCCTAATCACCAGTCCTTTTTCAGCAGATAAATCTACAAGCTCTTCGCCATTTCCATTTACAACACTGAACACCCAATGTATACCAATTATTCCCTCAACTGTCACATTACTCACCTTTGCATTCAAATCACCCATCACTATAAACCAGTCTTGTGCATCAAAACCACTAACACACTCATTTAGCTGCTCCCAAAACACTAGCCTCTCATGATCTTTCTTCTCATGCCCAGGTGCATATGCACCAATAATCGACCACCTCTCTCCATCAACTTTCACTTTTACCTATATTAATCTAGAATTTACTTTCTTACATTCTATCACAAACTCCCACAACTCATGTTTCAGTAGTAGTGCTACTCCTTCCCTTGCTATTGTCCTCTCACTATATATATATATATATATATATATATATATATATATATATATATATATGGCGTCCTAGCTTCTTCTCTTCGATGTATATCAACTGACTGTTACATTTCGCTCTGTTGTCTCCTCTGATGATGTGATTATTACACGAAAGTGCACTTGGGAACTTTTTTTGGTTCATTTTCTCCGTGGACTCTTAGGAATGTCTTGATCACGCGCAAAATTTTGATCCTTTCCAATATATATATATATATATATATATATATATATATATATATATATATATATATATATATATATATATATATATATATATATATATATATATATATATATATATATATATATATATATACACATATATATATATATGTATATATATATATATATATGTATGTATATATATATGTATATATATATATATATATATATATATATATATATATATATGTATATATATATATATATATATATATACATATATATATATATATATATATATATATATATATATATATATATATATATATATATATATATATATATATATATATATATATATATATATATATATATTCCTATGAATCCACGGGGAAAATGAAACAAGAAAAGTTCCCAAGTGCACTTCCGTGTAATAATCACATCATCAGTGGAGACACAAGAGAGAAATATGACAGTCAGTTGATATACATCGATGAGACGAAGCTAGGTCGCCATTTGGTAAGCATGTAATTGTCCAAACCATGTGATTGTTTTGGACAATCTCATGTTTACCAACCAAATGGCGTCCTAGCTTCGTCTCTTCGATGTATATCAACTGACTGTTATATTTGTCTCTTGTGTCTCCCCTGATGATATGATAATTACACGAAAGTGCACTTGGGAACTTTTCGTGTTTCATTTTCCCCGTGGACTCATAGGAATATCTTGATCACGCGCAAAATTGTGATCCTTTCTCAACAATATATACATTAATATATATATATATATATATATATATATATATATATATATATATTTGTTGAGTTTTCCTGGTAAATTATATGGGAGGGTATTGATTGAGAGGGTGAAGGCATGTACAGAGCATCAGGTTGTGGAAGAGCAGTGTGGTTTCAGAAGTGGTAGAGGATGTGTGGATCAGGTGTTTGCTTTGAAGAATGTATGTGAGAAATACTTAGAAAAGCAAATGGATTTGTATGTAGCATTTATGGATCTGGAGAAGTCATATGATAGAGTTGATACAGATGCTCTGTGGAAGGTATTAAGAATATATGGTGTGGGAGGCAAGTTGTTAGAAGCAGTGAAAAGTTTTTATCGAGGATGTAAGGCATATGTACGTGTAGGAAGAGAGGAAAGTGATTGGTTCTCAGTGAATGTATTTTTGCGGCAGGGGTGTGTGATGTCTCCATGGTTGTTTAATTAGTTTATGGATGGGGTTGTTAGGAAGGTGAATGCAAGAGTTTTGGAAAGAGGGGCAAGTATGAAGTCTGTTGGGAATGAGAGAGCTTGGGAAGTGAGTAAGTTGTTGTTCGCTAATGATACAGCGCTGGTGGCTGAATCATGTGAGAAACTGCAGAAGCTGGTGCCTGAGTTTGGTAAAGTGTGTGAAAGAAGAAAGTTAAGAGTAAATGTGAATAAGAGCAAGGTTATTAGGTACAGTAGGGTTGAGGGTCAAGTAAGTTGGGAGGTAAGTTTGAATGGAGAAAAACTGGAGGAAGTAAAGTGTTTTAGATATCTGAGAGTGGATCTGGCAGTGGATGGAACCATGGAAGAGGAAGTGGATCATAGGGTGGGGGAGGGGGCGAAAATTCTGGGAGCCTTGAAGAATGTGTGGAAGTCGAGAACATTATCTCGGAAAGCAAAAATGGGTATGTTTGAAGGAATAGTGGTTCCAACAATGTTGTATGGTTGCGAGGCGTGGGCTATGGATAGAGTTGTGCGCAGGAGGATGGATGTGCTGGAAATGAGATGTTTGAAGACAATGTGTGGTGTGAGGTGGTTTGATCGAGTAAGTAACGTAAGGGTAAGAGAGATGTGTGGAAATAAAAAGAGCGTGGTTGAGACAGCAGAAGAGGGTGTTTTGAAATGGTTTGGGCACATGGAGAGAATGAGTGAGGAAAGATTGACCAAGAGGATATATGTGTCGGAGGTGGAGGGAACGAGGAGAAGTGGGAGACCAAATTGGAGGTGGAAAGATGGAGTGAAAAAGATTTTGTGTGATCGGGGCCTGAACATGAAATAGGGTGAAAGGAGGGCAAGGAATAGAGTGAATTGGATCGATGTGGTAAACCGGGGTTGACGTGCTGTCAGTGGGTTGAATCAGGGCATGTGAAGCGTCTGGGGTAAACCATGGAAAGCTGTGTATGTATGTATATTTGCGTGTGTGGATGTAAGTATATACATGCGTATGGGGGTGGATTGGGCCATTTCTTTCGTCTGTTTCCTTGCGCTACCTCGCAAATGCGGGAGACAGCGACAAAGCAAGAAAAAAAAGAAAAAAAAAAGAAAAAATATATATATATATATATATATATATATATATATATATATATATATATATATATATATATATATATATATATATATATATATATATATATATATATATATATATATACATATATATATATATATATATATATATATATATATATATATATATATATATATATATATATATATATATATATATATATATTCATTCTTATTTGCCATTTTCCGTTCTTGCGAAGTAGTTTCGAAAACAGAGGACTGACCTTTAGAGGAAAGAATCCTCACATATACCTACACATATGCACACATGTACATATTCATACTAATTCTCCGTCATCCACTTTCCACGCTACCCCGCCCTACATGACACAGCACAAACGCATGAAGAAAAAAAATTATACATATGCATTCCCTCCTTACCCCTTCACACCCGATTGTCACCTCACGCGTTAATAAGGTACCGCTAAGAAACAGACGATGAAATGCTATATTCGCTCACATCCATACTTGAGCTGGTGTGTGTGATGCATAGAAGCCACAGCTACTTGTTCACATCCAGGCCCCACAGACCTTTACATGTTTTACCCCAGAAGCTCCACATCCGTCCATTGGCCACACTTTGACCCCATTATACCACATCGTTCTAGTACACTGTACTCAATGCACGATTTTTACCCTTCTGCTCAAAATCTTTTCCACTCTATCCTTCCATCTCCAATATGGTCTTCCCGCTCTCCCTATTCCCTCCACTTCTGACACATACATTCTTTTTGTCGACGTTTCCTCACTAATCCTCTCCATATGTCCAAGCCATTTCAACACACCCTCATCTGCTCTCTCAACCACACATTTTATTCCCAAACATCTCTTTTACCGTTTCGATACTTAGTCGATCGAACCACCTCACACCACGTATTGTTCTCAAACATTTCATTTCCAATACATCCCCCCTTCTCCACACGACTCTATCTATAGCCCATTGCTCACATCCATATGATATTGTTGGGACTACAAACTTTTTGTAATGTGTGCTTGAATACTGCTACTTTTATTAGGTGTTAGACAAGGCGGACCCGCTAGTGGCTCTATAGTGACAAAAGCTCTGAATCACTTTGTGATAATGCTTTCCACGTTGGTGCTTAATGCAACAATAAAATGCAGAACCCCTAAACTTTGCTAGATACTTTCCAAACGTCTCGCAAAATTCTCCATTCCAACGGAATGTTTTTATTTTTTCTTCTTTATTTTGTCACAAAATCTTCCCGTTCGTCATAAAGTTCCTCACCCTGACACAGCAACCTTTCTTTTTTGCAAGGAAGCTCTTCTCTGTGGCAACGAATCCTTTGCTTTGCCAGTAAGCTTCCCCACATGACACAGGCTTTTCTTTTTTGCCAAGTGGAAAGTTCCCCACCACGACGCAGACCCCTGGTCTATACGAGAGTCCTTCACTATTCTACAAATCCGCCATAACAATTTCACACATATTCCTGGCGTTAACCGAAGCCCGCATACTGCTATTTCAACATAGATCCCCTTTACTGTATAACACATGACTTATCTATGCTACTTTGATACAAATCCCTCATTATTTCGTCGAGTATCTCTGTCATCAATGCATTAAGCTTGAGAGGTTAGCAACATGTCAGACATGTCCCTACTTCACGAAATAGAACTTGTGAAATCCTTCAGAATTTCAGCAGAAAAAGTGTTTCTTCAACAATGATACGATGTCAACAAAAGAAAGAAATGAAAATGGAATTTGCTGAACATATCAAGACGTTTGTAGGAACGCTGCCGTTATCAAGAACCACAAAGCTGACTGAATGCATAAGAGCAAGCAAAAATGACAATGAGTAGATAATATGTCAAATAAAGAAGTTAATTCGTTTCACATGATATTCTAAGCATCAAATTCTCTGTACTGAGGCTTCAAATTGCTGGTAACAAACATATTAACATAGACCTAAAGGTTCATTCATTACTAATGTTCCATGTGTTTGCTTTTTCGGTTCTGTTATATTTCTTTTCTTAGCAAATCGTTTCTTTCCGAACTCATACATCTTGTCCTATTTCTATTTCATTTTTCAAAATCCTGTACAAAATAATATACGATCCTGATTTCTCTCTGTCATGTCGTTCATATCTCACTCGTGTACGTCCTGAAACGCAGGCCACAGTCCAGTGCCATCAGCACTGCTGGGTTTCAATCCACGTCGCCTCCACACACACTGCGCACATCCACACCATCTCAGCACCCGTTGTTGACTCCATCCTACTCTCCAATCTTATTTTCGTATCTTCCCTCTCTTTTTACGTTTTATATACCATAATCACATCACCTGATAGATCTCTATCGAGATATTTATTTCTTCTCATGAATCAATAGTTTACTTTACCCTCCTCTACTGTTACTCTTCATTCTTAGTTTCGAAATTAACATTACACCTCCTTGTAACATTATTCTCGCCGTCTTCAGATCCAAATATCTCGGCAGCAAAAATCCCAATGAAAAAATACATATCTTCAAAGTTACCCTCAAAGTTACGCGATGGGAACCAAGACGTGGCTTTAGTTGACATAAGGGAATGGGTGGCCACAAAATTTCTTCTATGTGCACCTCTGATAACTGTCCAAATATTGACTCCCCCACGGCTATCTGTAACCCACTCGCCCACTCCCTACAATTTTCACTCTGTATTCTTCTGAAGGCGTCAGTGTCGAATATCTTCCGTTTACTTTACTTTTACTTAGATCTGAATCGACCGGTGAGCTTCGCGTGTAATTTTCTTCACGGAAGGGCGCGTCTAACTATAACCAACGACAGCTGAAAAGCAATTTCAGGATTGCATATGACAAGAATAATACAGAAGATAAAATAATCAAGCTCATAAGAGGACAGTGTCAAATATCCACTCGCCTTTCTCCGTCGGATGAAGGAATTACCAAACCTGAGTAATTGCTGCAGTGTAAATAAAACAGAGTACCAGACAAAAATTAGTTGCATTATGTATTACCCCCTGAAGGGCCAGTATTTCGTTTTCTTTTTCAAGATATTCATGATATGCAAATAACGCGGTTGACGAACGAAGTGATAGTTTACTTGAAGTGGAAACTCAAAGTGTTCATCTAAGTTTTCTTTCAGACCATTTATCTTGGATAACATAAATATATCATAAGGAGAAATTGATGGGTTTTGAAGACATTGAAATATTATGATAGTCAAGTATGTAGGAATGTCTGAATAATGTAGTTTGTATCTTTACAAAAGCATCCTAGAAAAAAAGAGCGTGGAGATGACAGTAGAATTTAGGGAGGAGACTAAAAAGACAAAGAATAATGAAATTGCAAGCTGTTTGTCCCTGGTGTACAAGGCTTCGAACTCCACCACGGGTTCACACATTAATTCGAGAAAAAAATATACCAAAAACCTCCAACAAGGCACTCTGGTGTAGGCTCAACCCACATTGCGCTACACGTAATTAAAACAGTTTACCACAAAATGTAACATAGGATCTGCTGCTTCTCATCAAGAAGCTGAAATGAGGAGACTCTTTAAGGTAGAAATGATGGCTCCTCTGTTAAGTCAACATCTATAGATTTGATCGAGAACTGTAAGTGGCAGAGCCTCACAGCACTTTTATGACTTCAGCAAAACAAAAATATTGCATCTGTAGAGGCCAAGGTACAATGCTTTCTGTCTACAAAGTTATGCAAAAATTTTGTTATTCTTCTTAAAAAGAATTTTGAACCCGCTCCTGGCTATATCTAAGCAGGTTAACTGTAGAGTTACAGCGTCTCATAGCAGGATATACTTTATATAAGCTCAGTTAATGCTGAATACTCATTATTTTTTTCTGGTTATATCATTTGCCTGAAGTAGGCGCTATTGTAGCGATTGCATTTGGCAAGTGTACACGGATTGTTCTGGCTTGCAGTTGCCCTTGTCTTAATGTCTTGAGAAAAAGGGGTTACTTTGTATCAGTCTACGTTCTCAGGAGTGTTGCAATGGTTTCTTTGCTTTTGTGATACATTATTCATGGTGGGGTCGAATTTTTTTTTTCAGCTTTTCCATGCTTTGGTCAGGTATGTGAACGAAATCAATCTTGACAGGAACTTTGCGCAAATTTACTGTTTATTCTTTTTACCATCGTCTTACTATTACATACTTTTCATCTTAGATAAGTTTTTGTTGTATCTTATATTGGCTGGCTCCATGAGATATGGCCACCTTTGGGATCTACAATCAAGAGTTGCATAACCCCTGTATCAACTATATGTATGACCTATAGCCTCCTGTACTAGCTCAGTCCAGTCGCATTAACCACTTATACTCGCTCTTAGGTAGATTTGTAACCATCTACACTACTTCATTCCTATTTATATATATATATATATATATATATATATATATATATATATATATATATATATATATATATAAGCTGTGTAGGTATGTATATTTGCGTGTGTGGACGTGTGTATGTACATGTGTATGGGGGGGGGGGGGTTGGGCCATTTCTTTCGTCTGTTTCCTTGCGCTACCTCGCAAACGCGGGAGACAGCGGCAAAGTATAAAAAAAAAAAAAAAAAAAAATATATATATATATATATATATATATATATATATATATATATATATATATATATATATATATATATATATATATATAGGGAGGGTATTGATTGAGAGGGTGAAGGCATGTACAGAGCATCAGATTGGGGAAGAGCAGTGTGGTTTCAGAAGTGGTAGAGGATGTGTGGATCAGGTGTTTGCTTTGAAGAATGTATGTGAGAAATACTTAGAAAAGCAAATGGATTTGTATGTAGCATTTATGGATCTGGAGAAGGCATATGATAGAGTTGATAGAGATGCTCTGTGGAAGGTATTAAGAATATATGGTGTGTGAGGAAAGTTGTTAGAAGCAGTGAAAAGTTTTTATCGAGGATATAAGGCATGTGTACGTGTAGGAAGAGAGGAAAGTGATTGGTTCTCAGTGAATGTAGGTTTGCGGCAGGGGCGTGTGATGTCTCCATGGTTGTTTAATTTGTTTATGGATGGGGTTGTTAGGGAGGTAAATGCAAGAGTTTTGGAAAGAGGGGCAAGTATGAAGTCTGTTGGGGATGAGAGAGCTTGGGAAGTGAGTCAGTTGTTGTTCGCTGACGATACAGCGCTGGTGGCTGATTCATGTGAGAAACTGCAGAAGCTGGTGACTGAGTTTGGTAAAGTGTGTGGAAGAAGAAAGTTAAGAGTAAATGTGAATAAGAGCAAGGTTATTAGGTACAGTAGGGTTGAGGGTCAAGTCAATTAGGATGTGAGTTTGAATGGAGAAAAACTGGAGGAAGTGAAGTGTTTTAGATATCTGGGAGTGGATCTGGCAGCGGATGGAACCATGGAAGCGGAAGTGGATCATAGGGTGGGGGAGGGGGCGAAAATTCTGGGGGCCTTGAAGAATGTGTGGTAGTCGAGAACATTATCTCGGAAAGCAAAAATGGGTATGTTTGAAGGAATAGTGGTTCCAACAATGTTGTATGGTTGCGAGGCGTGGGCTATGGATAGAGTTGTGCGCAGGAGGATGGATGTGCTGGAAATGAGAAGTTTGAAGACAATGTGTGGTGTGAGGTGGTTTGATCGAGTGAGTAACGTGGGGGTAAGAGAGATGTGTGGAAATAAAAAGAGCGTGGTTGAGAGAGCAGAAGAGGGAGTTTTGAAGTGGTTTGGGCACATGGAGAGGATGAGTGAGGAAAGATTGACCAAGAGGATATATGTGTCGGAGGTGGAGGGAACAAGGAGAAGAGGGAGACCAAATTGGAGGTGGAAAGATGGAGTGAAAAAGATTTTGTGTGATCGGGGCCTGAACATGCAGGAGGGTGAAGGGTGGGCAAGGAATAGAGTGAATTGGAGCGATGTGGTATACCGGGGTTGACGTGCTGTCAGTGGATTGAATCAAGGCATTTGAAGCGTCTGGTGTAAGCCATGGAAGGCTGTGTAGGTATGTATATTTGCGTGTGTGGACGTATGTATATACATGTGTATGGGGGGGGTTGGGCCATTTCTTTCGTCTGTTTCCTTGCGCTACCTCGCAAACGCGGGAGACAGCGACAAAGTATAATAAAAAGAAAAAATAATAATATATATATATATATATATATATATATATATATATATATATATATATATATATATATATATATATATATATATATATATATATATATATACATTGTACATTGTACAAAGGCAAAGGGGATAAGAGTGAGTGCTCAAATTACAGAGGTATAAGTTTGTTGAGTATTCTTGGTAAATTATATGGGAGGGTATTGATTGAGAGGGTGAAGGCATGTACAGAGCATCAGATTGGGGAAGAGCAGTGTGGTTTCAGAAGTTTTAGAGGATGTGTGGATCGGGTGTTTGCTTTGAAGAATGTATGTGAGAAATACTTAGAAAAGCAAATGGATTTGTATGTAGCATTTATGGATCTGAAGAAGGCATGTGATAGAGTTGATAGAGATGCTCTGTGGAAGGTATTAAGAACATATGGTGTGGAAGGAGAGTTGTTAGAAGCAGTGAAAAGTTTTTATCGAGGATGTAAGGCATGTGTACGTGTAGGAAGAGAGGAAAGTGATTGGTTCTCAGTGAATGTAGGTTTGCGGCAGGGGTGTGTGATGTCTCCATGGTTGTTTAATTTGTTTATGGATGGGGTTGTTAGGGAGGTAAATGCAAGAGTTTTGGAAAGAGGGGCAAGTATGAAGTCTGTTGGGGATGAGAGAGCTTGGGAAGTGAGTCAGTTGTTGTTCGCTGATGATACAGCGCTGGTGGCTGATTCATGTGAGAAACTGCAGAAGCTGGTGACTGAGTTTGGTAAAGTGTGTGGAAGAAGAAAGTTAAGAGTAAATGTGAATAAGAGCAAGGTTATTAGGTACAGTAGGGTTGAGGGTCAAGTCAATTAGGATGTGAGTTTGAATGGAGAAAAACTGGAGGAAGTGAAGTGTTTTAGATATCTGGGAGTGGATCTGGCAGCGGATGGAACCATGGAAGCGGAAGTGGATCATAGGGTGGGGGAGGGGGCGAAAATTCTGGGGGCCTTGAAGAATGTGTGGAAGTCGAGAACATTATCTCGGAAAGCAAAAATGGGTATGTTTGAAGGAATAGTGGTTCCAACAATGTTGTATGGTTGCGAGGCGTGGGCTATGGATAGAGTTGTGCGCAGGAGGATGGATGTGCTGGGAATGAGAAGTTTGAAGACAATGTGTGGTGTGAGGTGGTTTGATCGAGTAAGTAACGTAAGGGTAAGAGAGATGTGTGGAAATAAAAAGAGCGTGGTTGAGACAGCAGAAGAGGGTGTTTTGAAATGGTTTGGGCACATGGAGAGAATGAGTGAGGAAAGATTGACCAAGAGGATATATGTGTCGGAGGTGGAGGGAACGAGGAGAAGAGGGAGACCAAATTGGAGGTGGAAAGATGGAGTGAAAAAGATTTTGTGTGATCGGGGCCTGAACATGCAGGAGGGTGAAGGGTGGGCAAGGAATAGAGTGAATTGGAGCGATGTGGTATACCGGGGTTGACGTGCTGTCAGTGGATTGAATCAAGGCATTTGAAGCGTCTGGTGTAAGCCATGGAAGGCTGTGTAGGTATGTATATTTGCGTGTGTGGACGTATGTATATACATGTGTATGGGGGGGGTTGGGCCATTTCTTTCGTCTGTTTCCTTGCGCTACCTCGCAAACGCGGGAGACAGCGACAAAGTATAATAAAAAGAAAAAATAATAATATATATATATATATATATATATATATATATATATATATATATATATATATATATATATATATACACATGTGTATGGGGGGGGTTGGGCCATTTCTTTCGTCTGTTTCCTTGCGCTACCTCGCAAACGCGGGAGACAGCGACAAAGTATAATAAAAAGAAAAAATAATAATATATATATATATATATATATATATATATATATATATATATATATATATATATATATATATATATATATATATATATATATATATATATATATATACATTGTACATTGTACAAAGGCAAAGGGGATAAGAGTGAGTGCTCAAATTACAGAGGTATAAGTTTGTTGAGTATTCTTGGTAAATTATATGGGAGGGTATTGATTGAGAGGGTGAAGGCATGTACAGAGCATCAGATTGGGGAAGAGCAGTGTGGTTTCAGAAATTTTAGAGGATGTGTGGATCGGGTGTTTGCTTTGAAGAATGTATGTGAGAAATACTTAGAAAAGCAAATGGATTTGTATGTAGCATTTATGGATCTGAAGAAGGCATGTGATAGAGTTGATAGAGATGCTCTGTGGAAGGTATTAAGAATATATGGTGTGGAAGGAGAGTTGTTAGAAGCAGTGAAAATTTTTTATCGAGGATGTAAGGCATGTGTACGTGTAGGAAGAGAGGAAAGTGATTGGTTCTCAGTGAATGTAGGTTTGCGGCAGGGGTGTGTGATGTCTCCATGGTTGTTTAATTTGTTTATGGATGGGGTTGTTAGGGAGGTAAATGCAAGAGTTTTGGAAAGAGGGGCAAGTATGAAGTCTGTTGGGGATGAGAGAGCTTGGGAAGTGAGTCAGTTGTTGTTCGCTGATGATACAGCGCTGGTGGCTGATTCATGTGAGAAACTGCAGAAGCTGGTGACTGAGTTTGGAAAAGTGTGTGGAAGAAGAAAGTTAAGAGTAAATGTGAATAAGAGCAAGGTTATTAGGTACAGGAGAAAAACTGGGGGAAGTGAAGTGTTTTAGATATCTGGGAGTGGATCTGGCAGCGGATGGAACCATGGAAGCGGAAGTGGATCATAGGGTGGGGGAGGGGGCGAAAATCCTGGGGGCCTTGAAGAATGTGTGGAAGTCGAGAACATTATCTCGGAAAGCAAAAATGGGTATGTTTGAAGGAATAGTGGTTCCAACAATGTTGTTTGGTTGCGAGGCGTGGGCTATGGATAGAGTTGTGCGCAGGAGGATGGATGTGCTGGAAATGAGATGTTTGAGGACAATGTGTGGTGTGAGGTGGTTTGATCGAGTGAGTAACGTAAGGGTAAGAGAGATGTGTGGAAATAAAAAGAGCGTGGTTGAGAGAGCAGAAGAGGGTGTTTTGAAGTGGTTTGGGCACATGGAGAGGATGAGTGAGGAAAGATTGACCAAGAGGATATATGTGTCGGAGGTGGAGGGAACAACGAGAAGAGGGAGACCAAATTGGAGGTGGAAAGATGGAGGGAAAAAGATTTTGTGTGATCGGGGCCTGAGCATGCAGGAGGGTGAAAGGAGGGCAAGGAATAGAGTGAATTGGATCGATGTGGTATACCGGGGTTGACGTGCTTTCAGTGGTTTGAAGCAGGGCATGTGAAGCGTCTGGGGTAAACCATGGAAAGCTGTGTAGGTATGTATATTTGCGTGTGTGGACGTATGTATATACATGTGTATGGGGGGGGGTTGGGCCATTTCTTTCGTCTGTTTCCTTGCGCTACCTCGCAAACGCTGGAGACAGCGACAAAGTATAACAAAAATAAATATATATATATATATATATATATATATATGTATATATATATATATATATATATATATACGTCTCTTCGATGTATATCAATTGACTGTTATATTTCTCTCTTGTGTCTCCCCTGATGATATGATTATTACACGAAAGTGCATTTCGGAACATTTTGTGTTTCATTTACCCGGGGACTCAGGAATATCTTGATCACGCTTAAAATTGTGATCCTTTCCAATATATATATATATATATATATATATATATATATATATATATATATATATTTTTTGTCGCTGTCTTCCCGCGAGGTAGCGCAAGGAAACAGACGAAGAAATGGCCCATACACATTGATATACATACGTCCACACACGCAAAATATACATACACAGCTTTCCATGGTTTACCCCAGACGCTTCACATGCCCTGATTCAATCCACTGACAGCACGTCAACCCCGGTATATCACATCGATCCAATTCACTCTATTCCTTGCCCTCCTTTCACCCTCCTGCATGTTCAGGCCCAGATCACACAAAATCTTTTTCACTCCATCTTTCCACCTCCAATTTGGTCTCCCACTTCTCCTCGCTCCCTCCACCTCCGACACATATATCCTCTTGGTCAATCTTTCCTCACTCATTCTCTCTATGTGCCCAAACCACTTCAAAACACCCTCTTCTGCTGTCTCAACCACGCTCTTTTTATTTCCACACATCTCCCTTACTCTTACGTTCCTTACTCGATCAAACCACCTCACACCACATATTGTCCTCAAACATCTCATTTCCAGCACATCCATCCTCCTGCGCACAACTCTATCCATAGCCCACGCCTCGCAACCATACAACATTGTTGGACCCACTGTTCCTTCAAACATACCCATTTTTGCTTTCCGAGATAATGTTCTCGATTTCCACACATTCTTCAAGGCTCCCAGAATTTTCGCCCTTTCCCCCACCCTATGATCAACCCACCTCCCACGCTTCTCATGCCACAAGCAGTCTTTTGCGCAAGCTATCACTGCTTCCCTAAATACATCCCATTCCTCCCCCACTCTCCTTACCTCCTTTGTTCTCACCTTTTTCCATTCTGTACTCAGTGTCCCCTGGTACTTCCTCACAAAAGTCTCCTTCCCAAGCTCACTTACTCTCACCACTCTCTTCACCCCAACATTCTCTCTTCTTTTCTGAAAACACCCACAAATCTTCACCTTCGCCTCCACAAGATAATGATCACAGATCCCTCCAGTTGCACCTCTCAGCACATTAACATCCAAAAGTCTCTCTCTCGTGCGTCTATCAATTAACACGTAATCCAATAACGCTCTCTGGCCATCTCTCCTACTTACATACGTATACTTATGTATATCTCGCTTTTTAAACCAGGTATTCCCAATCACCGTCCATTTTCAGCACATAAATCAACAAGCTCTTCACCATTTCCATTTACAACACTGAACACTCCATGTATACCAATTATTCCCTCAACTGCCACATTACTCACCTTTCCATTCAAATCACCCATCACTATAACCCGGTCTTGTGCATCAAAACCACTAACACACTCATTCAGCTGCTCCCAAAACACTTCCCTCTCATGATCTTTCTTCTCATGCCCAGGTGCATATGCACCAATAATCACCCATATCTCTCCATCAACTTTCAGTTTTACCCATATCAATCTAGAATTTACTTTCTTACACTCTATCACATACTCCCACAACTGATTCAGGAGTAGTGCTACTCCTTCCTTTGCTCTTGTGCTCTCACTAATCCCTGACTTTACTCCCAAGACATTCCCAAACCACTCTTCCCCTTTACCCTTGAACTTCGTTTCAGAGCCAAAAGATCCAGGTTCCTCTCCTCAAACATACTATCTATCTCTCCTTTTTTCTCATCTTGGTTACATCCACAATCATTTAGACACCCCAATCTGAGCCTTCGAGGAGGATGAGCACTCCTCGCGTGACTCCTTCTTCTGTTTCCCCTTTTAGAAAGTTAAAATACAAGGAGGGAAGGGTATCTGCCCCCCGCCCCTCTCCCGTACCATTTAGTCGCCTTCTACGACACGTGAGGAATGCGTGGGAATTATTCTATCTCCCCTATCCCCAGGGATATATATATATATATATATATATATATATATATATATATATATATATATATGATACAGTGGTTAAATTGATGAAAACTACTATTGACGTTTGTGTAAATAAATTATAAATTTCCCTTTTCCAAAGCCAGAGGTTAAACCATTTTGTGACATTCATTTTTCATTTCATTTCAAGCTAGAAGTGTCAGTTTTTTAAATGATTTTTTCCATTTTTAATATGTATATATATATGTTTGTGCGTATGTATGGGAAAAGGTGAGAACAATGTGAGTGGAGGAGGAGTGGGATGTATTTAGGTAACCAGTGATGTATTGCGCAAAAGATGCTTGTGGCATGAGAAGAGTGAGAGGTGGGTTGATTAGAAAGGGTAGTGAGCGGTGGGATGAAGAACGAAGATTAGTAGTGAAAGAGAAGAGAGAGGCATTTGGACGATTTTTGTAGGAGAAAAATGCAATTGAGTGGGAGACGTATAAAAGAAAGAGACAGGAGGTCAAGAAAAAGGTGCAAAAGGTGAAAAAGAGGGCAAATGAGAGTTGGGGTGAGAGAGTATCATTAAATTTTAGGGAGAATAAAAAGATGTTCTGGAAGGAGGTAAATAAACTGCGTAAGACAAGGGAGCAAATGGGAACTTCAGTGAAGGGTGCAAATGGGGAGTTGATAACAAGTAGTGGTGATGTGAGGAGATGGAGTGAGTATTTTTAAGGTTTGTTGAATGTGTTTGATGATAGAGAGGCAGATATAGGGTGTTTTGGTCGAGGTGGTATTCAAAGTGAGAGAGTTAGGGAAAATGATTTGGTAAACAGAGAAGAGGTAGTAAAAGTTTTGCGGAAGATGAAAGCCGGGAAGGCAGCAGGTTTGGATGGTATTGCAGTGGAAATTATTAAAAAAGGGGGTGACTGTATTATTGACTGGTTGGTAAGGTTATTTAATGTATGTATGACTCATGGTGAGGTGCCTGAGGATTGGCGGAATGCGTGCATAGTGCCATTGTACAAAGGCAAAGGGGATAAGAGTAAGTGCTCAAATTACAGAGGTATAAGTTTGTTAAGTATTCCTGGTAAATCATATGGGAAGGTATTGATTGAGAGGGTGAAGGCATGTACAGAGCATCAGATTGGGGAATAGCAGTGTGGTTTCAGAAGTGGTAGAGGATGTGTGGATCAGGTGTTTGCTTTGAAGAATGTATGTGAGAAATATGTAGCATCTATGGATCTGGAGAAGGCATATGGTAGAGTTGATACAGGTGCTCTGTGGAAGGTATTAAGAATATATGGTGTGGGAGGCAAGTTGTTAGAAGCAGTGAAAAGTTTTTATCGAGGATGTAAGGCATGTGTACGTGTAGGAAGAGAGGAAGTTGATTGGTTCTCAGTGGATGTAGTTTTGCGGCAGGGGTGTGTGATGTCTCTATGGTTGTTTAATTTGTTTATGGATGGGGTTGTTAGGGAGGTGAATGCAAGAGTTTTGGAAAGAGGGGCAAGTATGAAGTCTGTTGGGGATGAGAGAGCTTAGGAAATGAGTCAGTTGTTGTTCGCTGATGATACAGCGCTGGTGGCTGATTCATGTGAGAAACTGCAGAAGCTGGTGTCTGAGTTTGGTAAAGTGTGTGAAAGAAGAAAGTTAAGAGTAAATGTGAATAAGAGCAAGGTAATTAGGTACAGTAGGGTTGTGTCAAGTCAATTGGGAGGTAAGTTTGACTGGAGAAAAACTGGAGAAAATAAAGTGTTTTAGATATATGGGGGTGGATCTGGCAGCGGATGAAACCATGGAAGCGGAATTGGATCATAGGGTGGGGGAAGTGGCGAAAATTCTGGGAGCCTTGAAGAATGTGTGGAAGTCGAGAACATTATCTCGGAAAGCAAAAATGGGTATGTTTGAAGGAATAGTGGTTCCAACAATGTTGCATGGTTGCGAGGCGTGGGCTATAGATAGAGTTGTGCGCAGGAGGATGGATGTACTGGAAATGAGATGTTTGAGGACAATGTGTGGTGTGAGGTGGTTTGATCGAGTAAGTAACGTAAGGGTAAGAGAGATGTGAGGAAATAAAAAGAGCGTGGTTGAGAGAGCAGAAGAGTGTGTTTTGAAATGGTTTGGGGACATGGAGAGAATGAGTGAGGAAAGATTGACCAAGAGGATATAAGTGTCGGAGGTGGAGGGAACGAGGAGAAGTGGGAGACCAAATTGGAGGTGGAAAGATGGAGTGAAAAAGATTTTGTGTAATCGGGGCCTGAACATGCAGGAGGGTGAAAGGAGGGCAAGAAATAGAGTAAATTGGATCGATGTGGTATAACGGGGTTGACGTGCTGTCATTGGATTGAATCAGGGCATGTGAAGCGTCTGGGTTAAACCATGGAAATCTCTGTAGGTATGTATATTTGCGTGTGTGGACGTATGTATATACATGTGTATGGGGGTCGGTTGGGCCATTTCTTTCGTCTGTTTCCTCGCGCTACCTCGCAAACGCAGGAGAGAGCGACAAAGCAAAAAAATCAAACAAAAAAAAAAATATATATATGTATATATATATATATATATATATATATATATATATATATATATATATATATATATATTTTTATATTTATTATACTTTGTCGCTGTCTCCCGCGTTTGCGAGGTAGCGCAAGGAAACAGACGAAAGAAATGGCCCAACCCCCCCCATACACATGCATATACACACGTCCACACACGCAAATATACACACCTACACAGCTTTCCATGGCTTACCCCAGACGCTTCACATGCCTTGATTTAATCCACTGACAGCACGTCAACCCCGGTATACCACATCGCTCCAATTCACTCTATTCCTTGCCCTCCTTTCACCCTCCTTCATGTTCAGGCCCCGATCACACAAAATCTTTTTCACTCCATCTTTCCACCTCCAATTTGGTCTCCCTCTTCTCCTTGTTCCCTCCACCTCCGACACATATATCCTCTTGGTCAATTTTTCCTCACTCATCCTCTCCATGTGCCCAAACCACCTCAAAACACCCTCTTCTGCTCTCTCAACCACGCTCTTTTCATTTCCACACATCTCTCTTACCCTCACGTTACTCACTCGATCAAACCACCTCACACCACACATTGTCCTCAAACATCTCATTTCCAGCGCATCCATCCTCCTGCGCACAACTCTATCCATAGCCCACGCCTCGCAACCATACAACATTGTTGGAACCACTATTCCTTCATACATACCCATTTTTGCTTTCCGAGATAATGTTCTCGACTTCCACACATTCTTCAAGGCCCCCAGAATTTTCGCCCCCTCCCCCACCCTATGATCCACTTCCGCTTCCATGGTTCCATCCGCTGCCAGATCCACTCCCAGAGTTTCCCATTTTAGAAAGTTAATACAAAGAGGGGAGGATTTCTGGCCCCCCGCTCCCGTCCCCTCTAGTCGCTTTCTACGACACGCGAGGAATACGTGGGAAGTATTCTTTCATCCTTATCCCCAGGGATAATATACATATATATGGCTTTTATTTTCATTTCTATCAGTACAGTTCTTTGGTGGGAAAAGGAAATATGAAAATACATGTAATAAGCATCTTAACTGTTATGTTTCATGTTACAATAAAGCACTTACACAAATTATTTACAGAAGTTTACTGCAAGTTATAGCTGAAATAGAAATGAAAGAAATTTTGAATGTATTACTTGCATCAATAGTTATCATGCCATATTGTATACTGATGTTAATTGGTTGATTTCTTGATTTTAGGAAAAATTTCAAAGGTAATTTAATGCTTATTAGATACATATTGAGAGTTATAATAACCTGCCATTTCTTTTTCTTCTTTCAATGACATTCCATTGTATACCTAAGTATGCTTTATGTAAATAAAAGATTTGTAGTATTTGTGCAGATTGTGCAGATTATAGACCTGCTCATGAAACAGCTTGCAGAAAATTACACCCCTGAGTCTTGTGTAAGTTATAGACCACATCATTTTACTTTGTATAAGGGCCGGACCTTAGGAACTGCTGCGCTCACACAAGCCACCGTTTACGGGAAGTCAGCACCACAAGTAAAGCATCCTCATCGAAGGCTCAGAGTGGGGTGCCTAAATGTGTGTGGATGTAACCAAGATGTGAAGACCCTTACTGGAAAAACAATCACTCTTGAAGTAGAACCTTCAGACACAACTGAAAATGTGAAGGAAAATAGTGAAACTGGAGAAAAATGTAGCTTAGACATTGAAGCTTATTGATACAGTGGTTAAATTGATGAGAACTGCTATTGACGTTTGTGTAAATAAATTATACATTTCCTTTTTTTCCATAGCCAGAGGTTGAACCATTATGTGACATTCATTTTTTTCATTCATTTCAAGCTAGAAGTTTCAGTTCTCTAAATTGTTTCTTACATTTTTCATATGTATATATATGTATGTGTGTGTGTGTGTGTATATGTGCGTATGTATGTGTATGTGTGTGTGTGTGTATATACATATATATATATATATATATATATATATATATATATATATATATATATATATATATATATATATATATATATATATATATATATATATATATATATATATATATATATATATATATATATATATATATTATCCCTGGGGATAGGGGTGACAGAATACTTCCCACACATTCCTCACGTGTTGTAGAAGGCGACTAGAGGGGACGGGAGTGGGCAGCCAGAAATCCTCCCCTCCTTGTAATTCTTAATTTTCTAAAAAATGGGAAACAGAAGTAATCACGCACGGAGTGCTCATCCTCCTCGTAGACTGAGACTGGGGTGTCTAAATGTGTGTGGATGTAACCAAGATGTGAAAAAAGGAGAGATAGGTAGCATGTTTGAGGAAAGGAACCTGGATGTTTTGGCTCTCAGTGAAACGAAGCTCAAGGGTAAAGGGGAAGAGTGGGTTGGGAATGTCTTGGGAGTAAAGTCAGTTTTTAGTGAGATGACAAGAGCAAGGGAAGGAGTAGCAGTACTCATGAAACAGGAGTTGTGGGAGTATATGATAGAATGTAAGAAAGTAAATTCTCGATTGATATTATTAAAACTGAAAGTTGATGGAGAGAGATGGGTGATTATTGGTGCAGATGCACCTGGGCATGAAAAGAAACATCATGAGAGGCAAGTGTTTTGGGAGCAGCTGAATGAGTGTGTTTTGATGCACGAGACCGGGTTATAGTGATGTGTGATTCGAATGCAAAGGTGAGTAATGTGGCAGTTGAGGGAATAATTGGTATACATGGGGTGTTCAGTGTTGTAAATGGTAATGGTGAAGAGATTGTACATTTATGTGCTGAAAAAGGACTGGTGATTGGGAATAACTGGTTTAAAAAGCGAAATATACATAAGTATACGTATGTAAGTAGGAGAGATGGCCAGAGAGCGTTATTGGATTACGTGTTAACTGACAGGCGCGCGAAAGAGAGACTTTCGGATGTTAATGTGCTGAGAGGTGCAACTGGAGGGATGTCTGATCATTATCTTGTGGAGGCTAAGGTGAAGATATGTATGGGTTTTCAGAAAAGAAGAGTGAATGTTGGGGTGAAGAGGGTTGTGAGAGTAAGTGAGCTTGGGAAAGAGATTTGTGTGAGGAAGTACCACGAGAGACTGAGTACAGAATGGAAAAATGTGAGAACAATGGAAGTAAGGGGAGTGGGGGAGGAATGGGATGTATTTAGGGAATCAGTGATGGATTGCGGAAAAGATGCTTGTGGCATGAGAAGAGTGGGAGGTGGGTTGATTAGAAAGGGTAGTGAGTGGTGGGGTGAAGAAGTAAGATTATTAGTGAAAGAGAAGAGAGAGGCATTTGGAAGATTTTTGCAGGGAAAAAATGGAATTAAGTGGGAGATGTATAAAAGAAAGAGACAGGAGGTCGAGATCGGTGCAAGAGGTGAAAAAGAGGGCAAATGAGAGTTGGGGTGAGAGAGTATCATTAAATTTTAGGGAGAATAAAAAGATGTTTTGGAATGAGGTAAATAAAGTGCGTAAGACAAGGGAGCAAATGGGAACTTCAGTGAAGAGTGGAAATGGGGAGGTGATAACAAGTAGTGGTGATGTGAGAAGGAGATGGAGTGAGTATTTTGAAGGTTTGTTGATTGTGTTTCATGATAGAGTGGCAGACATACGGTGTTTTGGTCGAGGTGGTGTGCAAAGTGAGAGGGTTAGGGAAAATGATTTGGTAAACAGAGAAGAGGTAGTAAAAGCTTTGCGGAAGATGAAAGCCGGCAAGGCAGCAGGTTTGGATGGTATTGCAGTGGAATTTATTAAAAACGGTTGTGATTGTATTGTTGACTGGTTGGTAAGGTTATTCAATGTATGTGTGACTCATGGTGAGGTGCCTGAGGATTGGCGGAATGTGTGCATAGTGCCATTGTACAAAGGCAAAGAGGATAAGAGTGAGTGCTCAAATTACAGAGGCATAAGTTTGTTGAATATTCCTGGTAAATTATATGGGAGGGTATTGATTGAGAGGGTGAAGGCATGTACAGAGCATCAGATTGGGGAAGAGCAGTGTGGTTTCAGAAGTGGTAGAGGATGTGTGGATCAGGTGTTTGCTCTGAAGAATGTATGTGAGAAATACTTAGAAAAGCAAATGGGGATTTGTATGTAGCATTTATGGATCTGGAGAAGGCATATGATAGAGTTTATAGCTCTAAGGAAGGTATTAAGAATATATGGTGTGGGAGGCAAGTTGTTAGAGGCAGTGAAAAGTTTTTATCGAGGATGTAAGGCATGTGTACGTGTAAGAAGAGAGGGAAGTGATTGGTTCTCGGTGAATGTAGGTTTGCGGCAGGGGTGTGTGATGTCTCCATGGTTGTTTAATTTGTTTATGGATGGGGTTGTTAGGGAGGTGAATTCAAGAGTTTTGGAAAGAGGGGCAAGTATGAAGTCTGTTGGGGATGAGAGAGCTTGGGAAATGAGTCAGTTGTTGTTCGCTGATGATACAGCGCTGGTGGCTGATTCATGTGAGAAACTGCAGAAGCTGGTGTCTGAGTTTGGTAAAGTGTGTGAAAGAAGAAAGTTAAGAGTAAATGTGAATAGGGGCAAGGTTATTAGGTACAGTGGGGTTGAGGGTCAAGTCATTTGGGAGGTAAGTTTGAATGGAGAAAAACTGGAGGAAGAAAAGTGTTTTAGATATCTGGGAGTGCATCTGGCAGGGGGATGGAACCATGGAAGCGGAAGTGAATCATAGGGTGGGGGAGCGGGCGAAAATCCTGGGAGCCTTGAAGAATGTGTGGAAGTCGAGAACATTATCTCGGAAAGCAAAAATGGTTATGTTTGAAGGAATAGTGGTTCCAACAATGTTGTATGGTTGCGAGGCGTGGGCTATGGATAGAGTTGTGCGCAGGAGGATGTGTGTGCCGGAAATGAGATGTTTGAGGACAATGTGTGGTGTGAGGTGGTTTGATCGAGTAAGTAATGTAAGGGTAAGAGAGATGTGTGGAAATAAAAAGAGCATGGTTGAGAGAGCAGAAGAGGGTGTTTTGAAATGGTTTGGGCACATGGAGAGAATGAGTGAGGAAAAATTGACCAAGAGGACATATGTGTCAGAGGTGGAGGGAACGAGGAGAAGTGGGAGACCAAATTGGAGGTGGGAAGATGGAGTGAAAAAGATTTTGTGTGATCGGGGCCTAAACATGCAGGAGGGTGAAAGGAGGGCAAGGAATAGAGTGAATTGGATCGATGTGGTATACCGGGGTCGACGTGCTGTCAATGGATTGAACCAGGGCATGTGTAGCGTCTGGGGTAAACCATTGAAAGTTGTGTGGGGCCTGGATGTGGAAAGGGAGCTGTGGTTTCGGTGCATTATTACATGACAGCTAGAGACTGAGTGTGAACGAATGGGGTCTTTGTTGTCTTTTCCTAGCGCTACCTCGCACACATGAGGGGGGAGGGGGTTGTTATTCCATGTGTGGCGAGGTTTCGATGGGAACAAATAAAGGGAGACTATGAATTATGTACATGTGTATATATGTATATGTCTGTGTGTGTATATATATGTGTACACTGAGATGTATAGGTATGTATATTTGCGTGTTTGGACGTGTATGTATATACATGTGCATATGGGCGGGTTGAACCAGTCTTTCGTATGTTTCCTTGCGCTACCTCGCTAACGCGGGAGACAGCGACAAAGCAAAATAAAAAAAAATAATAATTAATAATAATGATAAATATATATATATATTATATATATATATATATATATATATATATATATATATATATATATATATATATATATATATATATATATATATATATATATATATATATATATATATATATATATATATATATATATATATATATATATAGACACATATATATATCACTGGGGATAGGGAAAGCTCTAAAAGGCGACTAAAGAGGACGGGTGCAGGAGGGTAGAAAGCCTTCCCTCCTTGCATTTCTAACTTTCTAAGAGGAGAAACAGAATAAGTAGCTACGCGGGGAATGCTCATCCTCATCGAAAGCTCAGATTGGGGTGTCTGATTGTGTGTGTATTTAACCGAGATGAGAATAATGGAGAGATAGGGAGTATCTTTTAGGAAAGGAACCTGGATGTTCTGGCTCTGAGTGAAGCGAAGTTCAAAGGGTATAGTTGAAATGTGGTTTGACAATGTTTTGTGAGTAGAGTCAGGCGTTGGTGAGAGGACATGAGCAAGGGAAAGATTAACACTACTCCTAAACAGGAGTGTTGGGAGTATGTGATAAAGTGTAAGAAAGTAAACTCTAGATTGATATTGGTAAAATTGAAAGTGGATGGAGAGAGATGGGTGATTATTGGTGCATATACACCTGGGCATGAGAAGAAACATCATGAGATGTAATTGTTATGGGAACAGCTGAGTGAGTGTGTTAGCAGTTTTGATGCGGGAGACCGGGTTATAGTGATGGGTGGTTTAAATGCAAAGGTGAGTATTTTGGTAGTTGAGGGAATAATTGGTGTACATGGGGAGTTCAGTGTTGTAAATGGAAGTGGTATAGAGCATGTATATTTGTGTCCTGAAAAGGACTGGTGATTGGGAAAATCTGGTTTAGAAAGAGAGATATTCATAAGTATACGTATGTAAGTAGGAGAGATGGCCAAAGAGCGCTATTGGATTACTTGTTCATTGATAGGCGTGCGAAAGAAACTTTTGGATGTTAATGTGCTGAGAGGTGCAACTGGAGGGACGTATGATCATTGTCATGTGTAGGCGAAGTTGACGATTTGTAGAGATTTTCAGAAAAGAAAAGAGAATGTTGGGGTGAAGAGAGTGGTGAGAGTAAGTGAGCTTGGGAAGGAGACTTGTGCGAGGAAGTCCCAGGAGAGACTGATTGCAGAATGGAAAAGTTGACAACAAAGGACGTAAGGGGAATGGGAAGGACTGGGATGTATTTAGTGAAGTAGTGATGGCTTCCACAAAAGATGCTTGCAGCATGAGAAGCTTTGTAGGTGGGCAGATTAGAATGCGTAGTGATTGGTGGGATGAGGACGTAAGAATATCAGTGAAAGAGAAGAGAGAGGCAATTGGACGAGTTTTGCAGGGAAATAGTGCAAATGACAGGGAGTTGTATAAAAGAAAGAGGCAGGTCAAGAAAAAGGTGCAAAAGGTGGAAGAATGGGCAAATGAGAGTTAGTGTGAGAGAGTATCATTATATTTTTGGGAGAATATAAAGATGTTTTGGAAGGAGTTCAATAAGTGCGTAAGAGAAGAGAACAAATGTGAGCATTGGTATAGGGGGTTAATGGGGAGGTGATAACAAGTAGTGGTGACGTAAGAAGGAAATGGAGTGAGTATTTTGAAGGTTTGTTGACTGTGTTTGATGATAGAGTGGCATATATAGAGTGTTTTGGTCGAGGTGGTGTGTGAAGTGAGAGGTTTGAGGAGAATGATTTGGTAAACACAGAAGAGGTATTAAAATCTTTGAGGAAGATGACAGCTGGCAAGGCAGCGGGTTTGGATGGTACTGCAGTGGAATTCTTTAAAAAAGGGGCTGACTGTGTTGTTGACTGGTTGGTAAGGATATTTGATATGTGTCTGACTCATGGTGAGGTGCCTGAGGATTAGCGGAATGCCTGCATAGTGCCATTGTACAAAGGCAATGGGGATAAAGGTGAATGCTCAAAATACAGAGGTATAATTTTGTTAGGTATACCTGGGAAATTATAAGGGAGGGTATTGATTGATAGGGTGAAGGCATGTACAGAGCATCAGATTGGGGAAGAGCAGTATGGTTTCAGAAGTGGTAAAGGATATGTGGATCAGGCCATTGCTTTGAGGAATGTTAGTGAAAAATACTTAGAAAAGCAAATGGATTTGTGTTTAGCATTTAGGGATCTGGAAAAAGTCTATTATAGTTTTGATAGAGATGCTGTATTTAAGGTATTAAAAATATATGGTGTGGGAGGCAAGTTGTTAGAAGCAGTGAAAAGTTTTTATCGAGGATGTAAGGCATGTGTGCTAGTAAGAAGAGAGGAAAGTGATTTGTTCCGATTCAATGTCAGTTCGGTAAGGGTGCGTGATGTCTCCATGGTCGTTTAATGTTTCTATGGATTGGGTTGTTAGGGAGGTAAATGAAAGAGTTTTGGAGAGATGGGCAAGTGTGCAATCTGTTGTGGATGAGAGAGCTTGGGAAGTGAGTTAGTTGTTGTTTGCTGATGATAAAGCATTAGTGGTTGATTTGGGTGATAAACTTCATAAGCTACTGACTGAGTTTGGTAAAGTGTGTGCAAGAAGAAAGCTAATAGCAAATGTGAATAAGAGCAAGGTTATTACATACAGTAGTGTTGAGGGACAAATCAACTGGGAGGTATGATTGAACGGAGAAAAACTGGAGCAAGTAAAGTGTTTTAGATATCGGGGAGTGGATTTGGCAGCGGATGGAACCATGGAATCGGAAGTAATTCACAGGGTGGGGGAGGGGAGTAGGTTCTGGGAGCGTTGAAAAAAGTGTGGAAGGCGAGAAGATTATCTCGGAAAGAAAAAATGGTTATTTTTGAAGGAATTGTGGTTTCAGCAATGTTATGTGGTGCGAGGACTCGGCTATAGACAGGGTTGTGTGGAGGATGGTGGATGTGTTATAAATGAGATATTTGAGGAAAGTATATGGTGTGAGGTGGTTTGATCAAGTAAATAATCAAAGGGTGGGAGAGATATGTGGTAATGAAAAGAGTGAGGAAAGATTGACAATGAAGATATATGTGTCAAAGGTGGAGGGAACGAGGAGGAGTAGGAGACCAATTTGGTGGTGGAAAGATGGGGTGAAAAAGATTTTGAGTGATCGGGGCCTGAACATGCAGGAGGGTAAAGGGCGTGCAAGGGATAGAGTGAATTGGAACGATGTGGTGTACCGGGGTCGACGTGCTGTTAATGGATTGAAGCTGGGTATATGAAGTTTCTGGGGTAAACCATAGAATGTGTTGTGGGTTCTGGATTTGGAAAGGGAGTTGTGGTTTTGGTGCATTATACATGACAGCTAGAGGCTGAGTGTGAACGAATATTTCCTTTGTTGTCTTTTCCTAGCGCTACCTCGCGCGCATGCGGGAGGAGGGGGTTGTCATTTCATGTGTGGCGGGGTGGCGACGGAAATGAATAAAGGCAGCATGTATGAATTATGTACCTGTGTATACATGCATATGTCTGTGTATTATATATGATTATGAGTTGAAAAGTATTGGTATGTATATTTGGGTTCGAATAGATACTGCTGGAGAGTATTACATTGATGTATTGGATGATATTCATCTTCCTGTTCAAAGTATATTTCTATCAAATTGATAAAATTGTGTCTACATATATGTATGGATTTATCAAAACACATAAACCAAATTTTCCAGCAAAACCTGAATTGAATTCAGTGGGTCCCATCACATATGAATTGTCAAAGTGATTAGTTTCTTTATTAAGCCCATTAGTGGGTAAGATATGAAGTTTTGATACCTTGAGCAATGTACATTTAGTACGCAAGCTGAATAATATCAATGTTGATTTTGATTTCAAACTGGTTAGCTTTGATGTTTCATATCTTTTCATAAAGTTTCTAGTTGATGACCTTTTAGAATTTTTATTTGATGTTTCGGATGATATTCATTTACCTGTTTCAAAGTCTGCTTTTATTGAATTGATAAAATTGTCTATAAAATTTAACAGAGAATATCATACTCAAAAATTTGGTATGGCAATGGGTAACACACTTTTACCTGTATTAAGCAATCTTTATATGGAGTTTCTTAAAACAAAGTTACTAAAGTATATCTTACCTTCTAATGCAACTTGGTTTAGGTATGTACATGATGTTCTTTGTGTCTGGCCAACAAATGGAAATTTACAAGCTTTTATCCTTTTACTTAACACTTACTCACTTCCACCAAATTCACTGTAGAAAATGAAAATAGTGTTGTGTTACCAATTTTAGATTGCATGTTTCATAGGGATGGAATCAAGTTTAAGTCTAGAATATGCAGAAAACCTACCAATGAATGCTCACATATCCATTATTACTCAGCTCAATATGACAGAGTTGAATTATTATCATTCCAGAGTAAGTTCATCAGGGCATTAAAATTCTGCAGTCCAGAGTGTATTGATGATGAGTATGAAAAGATGTAAACTATTGGATCCAAGTTAAAGTAACCTTGATATTTAGTTGATAAATCCCTTAAGTTGGCAAAGACAGTATTATAGAGTTAAACGCAAACCTCCCCCCTTTTAATTATAATTGTACTTACTCCCCATGTTCCTTAAAGTCTCTAATGTAAATGATGCGTTCAGAAATAACAATAATATAAAGGATATCTTAATTCGGAACTCACCAGCAAGTTCTGCAGGATTCATCTATAGAGTGCCTTATAGAAACTGTGGTAAGTTTTATGTTGGGTAAGGGCCTTTCAGTTAGACTTAAGTAACATGTATATACCATAAGAACAGGACATGAATCATATGCCTTGTTTAATCATGTTAAAAGTTATTATAATTGTGTTGACTAGAGTAATGTCATCTCAGTCATTAGCTCTAACTCTTGAAAAACGAGAAATATGATTGATTATTCTACTATTAGATATACGAAGAATTGTAACATTAATGTTTGCGAAGGTCTACACTAACTGCACATCTTTATCGTTGAGGGAATTGCAAACAGTTCCCTTTCTTGACCGCATAATAAGTTTATGATGCGCTTTGTTGTCAAACTCAAACGCACCCGACCTACATTCGGGCAATCACTAGTTTACCAAATGTGGTCCTAGCTACGTCTTTTCGTAGTATATCAACAGATTGTTATATATCTTTCTTGTGTCTCCACTGATGCTGTAATTATTACAAAAAAGTGCACTTGAAACTTATCGTCTTTCATTTTCTCGTGAACTCAAAGGAATAAAGGAATGTCGCAAAAAATGCACTAACCTTTTGACACCCTATACCTCACTCATTTTTTTTTTCTTATATCAGATCCAATCCACCCTGGAAATGGCAAATTCACAAAAAAATTACTCTTTAAATGATGATAAATAGAGTGCCATTTTTAGGATCTATTGGATTTCAAAAAAGGAATGAATTTCAGTAAGTTAAAGGGTATCAAAAAGTGAATACACTCTTTTGAAACACCCTGGATATGTATATATATATATACATATATATATATATATATATATATATATATATATATATATATATATATATATATATATATATATATATATATATATATATATATGTATATATAAATATATATATATATATATATATATATATATATATATATATATATATATATATATATATATATATATATATATATATATATATATATATATATATATATATATATATATATATATATCCCTGGGGATGGGGGAAAAAGAATACTTCCCACGTATTCCCTGCGTGTCGTAGAAGGCGACTAAAAGGGGAGGGAGCGGGGGGCTGGAAATCCTCCCCTCTCTTTTTTTTTTTTTTTAATTTTCCAAAAGAAGGAACAGAGAATTGGGCCAGGTGAGGGTATTCCCTCAAGGCCCAGTCCTCTGTTCTTAACGCTACCTCGCTAATGCGGGAAATGGCGAATAGTTTGAAAGAAAGAAAGAAATATATATATATATATATATATATATATATATATATATATATATATATATATATATATATATATATATATATATATATATATATCCTCATATGTATATGAATATATATATATATATATATATATATATATATATATATATATATATATACATATATATATATATATATATATATATATATATATATATATATATTTATTATTTTTATTTTTATTATACTTTGTCGCTGTCTCCCGCGTTTGCGAGGTAGCGCAAGGAAACAGACGAAAGAAATAGCCCAACCCACCACCATACACATGTATATACATACGTCCACACACGCAAATATACACACCTACACAGCTTTCCATGGTTTACCCCAGCCGCTTCACATGCCTTGATTCAATCCACTGACAGCACGTCAACCCCGGTATACCACATCGCTCCAATTCACTCTATTCCTTGCCCTCCTTTCACCCTCCTGCATGTTCAGGCCCCGATCACACAAAATCTTTTTCACTCCATCTTTCCACCTCCAATTTGGTCTCCCTCTTCTCCTCGTTCCCTCCACCTCCGACACATATATCCTCTTGGTCAATCTTTCCTCACTCATTCTCTCCATGTGCCCAAACCAATTCAAAACACCCTCTTCTGCTCTCTCAACCACGCTCTTTTTATTTCCACACATCTCTCTTACCCTTACGTTACTCACTCGATCAAACCACCTCACACCACAAATTGTCCTCAAACATCTCATTTCCAGCACATCCATCCTCCTGCGCACTACTCTATCCATAGCCCACGCCTCGCAACCATACAACATTGTTGGAACCCCTATTCCTTCAAACATAACCATTTTTGCTTTCCGATATAATGTTCTCGACTTCCACATATTCTTCAAGGCCCCCAGAATTTTCGCCCCCTCCCCCACCCTATGATCCACTTCCGCTTCCATGGTTCCATCCGCTGCCAGATCCACTCCCAGATATCTAAAACACTTCACTTCCTCCAGTTTTTCTCCATTCAAACTCACCTCCCAAATGACTTGACCCTCAACCCTACTGTACCTAATAACCTTGCTCCTATTCACATTTACTCTTAACTTTCTTCTTCCACACACTTTACCAAACTCAGTCACCAGCTTCTGCAGTTTCTCACATGAATCAGCCACCAGCGCTGTATCATCAGCGAACAACAAATGACTCACTTCCCAAGCTCTCTCATCCCCAACAGACTTCATACTTGCCCCTCTTTCCAAAACTCTTGCATTTACCTCCCTAACAACCCCATCCATACACAAATTAAACAACCATGGAGACATCACACACCCCTGCCGCAAACCTACATTCACTGAGAACCAATCACTTTCCTCTCTTCCTACACGTACACATGCCTTACATCCTCGATAAAAACATTTCACTGCTTCTAACAACTTTCCTCCCACACCATATATTCTTAATACCTTCCACAGAGCATCTCTATCAACTCTATCATATGCCTTCTCCAGATCCATAAATGCTACATACAAATCCATTTGCTTTTCTAAGTATTTCTCACATACATTCTTCAAAGCAAACACCTGATCCACACATCCTCTACCACTTCTGAAACCACAATGCTCTTCCCCAATCTGATGCTCTGTACATGCCTTCACCCTCTCAATCAATACCCTCCCATATACTTTACCAGGAATATATATATATATATATATATATATATATATATATATATATATATATATATATATATATATGTATATATATATATATATTCTTTTTTTTGTTTTCTTGTCGCTGTCTCCCGCGTTTGCGAGGTAGCGCAAGTAAACAGACGAAAGAAATGGCCCAACCCACCCCAATACACATGTATATACATACGTCCACACACGCAAATATACATACCTACACAGCTTTCCATGGTTTACCCCAGACGCTTCACATGCCCTGATTCAATCCAGTGACAGCACGTCAACCCCGGTATACCACATCGCTCCAATTCACTCTATTCCTTGCCCTCCTTTCACCCTCCTGCATGTTCAGGCCCCGATCACACAAAATCTTTTTTACTCCATCCTTCCACCGCCAATTTGGTCTCCCTCTTCTCCTCGTTCCCTCCACCTCCGACACATATATCCTCTTGGTCAATCATTCCTCACTCATTCTCTCCATGTGCCCAAACCATTTCAAAACACCCTCTTCTGCTCTCTCAACCACGCTCTTTTCATTTCCACACATCTCTCTTACCCTTACGTTACTTACTCGATCAAACCACCTCACACCACACATTGTCCTCAAACATCTCATTTCCAGCACATCCATCTTCCTGCGCACAACTCTATCCATAGCCCACGCCTCGCAACCATACAACATTGTTGGAACCACTATTCCTTGAAACATACCCATTTTTGCTTTCCAAGATAATGTTCTCGACTTCCACACATTCTTCAAGGCTCCCAGAATTTTCGCCCCCTCCCCCACCCTATGATCCACTTCTGCTTCCATGGTTTCATCCGCTGCCAGATCCACTCCCGGATATCTAAAACACTTCACTTCCTATAGTTTTTCTACATTCAAACTCACCTCCCAAATGACTTGACCCTCAACCCTACTGTACCTAATAACCTTGCTCTTATTCACATTTACTCTTAACTTTCTTCTTTCACACACTTTACCAAACTCAGTCACCAGCTTCTGCAGTTTCTCATATGAATCAGCCAACAGCGCTTTATCATCAGCGAACAACAACTGACTCACTTCCCAAGCTCTCTCATCACCAACAGACTTCATACTTACCCCTCTTTCAAAAACTCTTGCATTCACCTCCCTAACAACCCCATTCATAATGGAAAAAGGTAAGAACAATGGAAGTAAGGGGAGTGGGGGAGGAATGGGATGTATTTAGGGAATCAGTGATGGATTGCGCAAAAGATGCTTGTGGCATGAGAAGAGTGGGAGGTGGGTTGATTAGAAAGGGTAGTGAGTGGTGGGATGAAGAAGAAAGAGTATTAGTGAAATAGAAGAGAGAGGCATTTGGACAATTTTTGCAGGGAAAAAATGCAATTGAGTGGGAGATGTATAAAAGAAAGAGACAGGAGGTCAAGAGAAAGGTACAAGAGATGAAAAAAAGGGCAAATGAGAGTTGGGTAGAGAGAGTATCATTAAATTTTAGGGAGAATAAAAAGATGTTCTGGAAGGAGGTAAATAAAGTGCGTAAGACAAGGGAGCAAATGGGAACTTCAGTGAAGGGCGCAAATGGGGAGGTGATAACAAGTAGTGGTGATATGAGAAGGAGATGGAGTGAGTATTTTGAAGGTTTGTTGAATGTGTTTGATGATAGAGTGGCAGATATAGGGTGTTTTGGTCGAGGTGGTGTGCAAAGTGAGAGGGTTAGGGAAAATGATTTGGTAAACAGAGAAGAGGTAGTAAAAGCTTTGCGGAAGATGAAAGCCGGCAAGGCAGCAGGTTTGGATGGTATTGCAGTGGACTTTATTAAAAAAGGAGGTGACTGTATTGTTGACTGGTTGGTAAGGTTATTTAATGTATGTATGACTCATGGTGAGGTGCTTGAGGATTGGCGGAATGCGTGCATAGTGCCATTGTATAAAGGCAAAGGGGATAAGAGTGAGTGCTCAAATTATAGAGGTATAAGTCTGTTGAGTATTCCTGGTAAATTATATGGGAGGGTATTGATTGAGAGAGTGAAGGCATGTACAGAGCATCAGATTGGGGAAGAGCAGTGTGGTTTCAGATGTGGTAGAGGATGTGTGGATCAGGTGTTTGCTTTGAAGAATGTATGTGAGAAATACTTAGAAAAGCGATTGGATTTGTATGTAGCATTTATGGATCTGGAGAAGGCATATGATAGACTTGATAGAGATGCTCTGTGGAAGGTATTAAGAATATTTGGTGTGGGAGGCAAGTTGTTAGAAGCAGTGATAAGTTTTTATCGAGGATGTAAGGCATGTGTACGTGTAGGAAGAGAGGAAAGTGATTGTTTCTCAGTGAATGTAGGTTTGCGGCAGGGGTGTGTGATGTCTCCATGGTTGTTTAATTTGTTTATGGATGGGGTTGTTAGGGAGGTGAATGCAAGAGTTTTGGAAAGAGGGGCAAGTATGAAGTCTGTTGGGGATGAGAGAGCTTGGGAAGTGAGTCAGTTGTTGTTCGCTGACGATACAGCGCTGGTGGCTGATTCATGTGAGAAACTGCAGAAGCTGGTGACTGAGTTTGGTAAAGTGTGTGGAAGAAGAAAGTTAAGAGTAAATGTGAATAAGAGCAAGGTTATTAGGTACAGTAGGGTTGAGGGTCAAGCCAATTGGGAGGTGAGTTTGAATGGAGAAAAACTGGAGGAAGTGAAGTGTTTTAGATATCTGGGAGTGGATCTGGCAGCGGATGGAACCTTGGAAGCGGAAGTGGATCATAGGGTGGGGGAGGGGGCGAAAATTCTGGGGGCCTTGAAGAATGTGTGGAAGTCGAGAACATTATCTCGGAAAGCAAAAATGGGTATGTTTGAAGGAATAGTGGTTCCAACAATGTTGTATGGTTGCGAGGCTTAGGCTATGGATAGAGTTGTGCGCAGGAGGATGGATGTGCTGGAAATGAGATGTTTGAGGACAATATATGGTGTGAGGTGGTTTGATCGAGTGAGAACGTAAGGGTAAGAGAGATGTGTGGAAATAAAAAGACCGTGGTTGAGAGAGCAGAAGAGGGTGTTTTGAAGTGGTTTCGGCACATGGAGAGAATGAGTGAGGAAAGATTGACCAAGAGGATATATGTGTCGTAGGTGGAGGGAACGAGGAGAAGAGGGAGACCAAATTGGAGGTGGAAAGATGGAGTGAAAAAGATTTTGTGTGATCGGGGCCTGAACATGCAGGAGGGTGAAAGGAGGGCAAGGAATAGAGTGAATTGGAGCGATGTGGTATACCGGGGTTGACGTGCTGTCAGTGGATTGAATCAGGGAATGTGAAGCGTCTGGGGTAAACCATGGAAAGCTGTGTAGGTATGTATATTTGCGTGTGTGGACGTATGTATATACATGTGTATTGGGGGGGGTTGGCCCATTTCTTTCGTCTGTTTCCTTGCGCTACCTCGCAAACGCGGGAGACAGCGACAAAGTATAATAAATATATAATAAATAAAATATATATATATATATATATATATATATATATATATATATATATATATATATATATATATGTATATATATATATATATATATATATATATATATATATATATATATATATATATATATATATATCAGCGAACAACAACTGACTCACTTCCCAAGCTCTCTCATCCCCAACAGAATTCATACTTGCCCCTCTTTCCAAAACTCTTGCATTTACCTCCCTAACAACCCCATCCATAAACAAATTAAACAACCATAGAGACATCACACATCCCTGCCGCAAACCTACATTCACTGAGAACCAATCACTTTCCTCTCTTCCTACACGTACACATGCCTTACATCCTCGATAAAAACTTTTCACTGCTTATAACAACTTTCCTCCCACACCATATATTCTTAATACCTTCCACAGAGCATCTCTATCAACTCTATCATATGCCTTCTCCAGATCCATAAATGCTACATACAAATCCATTTGCTTTTCTAAGTATTTCTCACATACATTCTTCAAAGCAAACACCTGATCCACACATCCTCTACCACTTCTGAAACCACACTGCTCCTCCCCAATCTGATGCTCTGTACATGCCTTCACCCTCTCACTCAATACCCTCCCATATAATTTACCAGGAATACTCAACAAACTTATACCTCTGTAATTTGAGCACTCACTCTTATCCCCTTTGCCCTTGTACAATGGCACTGTGCACGCATTCCGCCAATCCTCAGGCACCTCACCATGAGTCATACATACATTAAATAACCTTACCAAGAAGTCAACAATACAGTCACCCCCTTTTTTGATAAATTCCACTGCAATACCATCCAAACCTGCTGCCTTGCCGGCTTTCATCTTCCGCAAAGCTTTCACTACCTCTTCTCTGTTTACCAAATCATTTTCCCTAACCCTCTCACTTTGCACACCACCTCGACCAACACACCCTATATCTGCTACTCTATCATCAAACACATTCAACAAACCTTCAAAATACTCACTCCATCTCCTTCTCACATCACCACTACTTGTTTTCACCTCCCCATTTGCGCCCTTCTCTGAAGTTCCAATTTGAGTCAGTTGTTGTTCGCTGATGATACAGCGCTGGTGGCTGATTCATGTGAGAAACTGCAGAAGCTGGTGACTGAGTTTGGAAAAGTGTGTGGAAGAAGAAAGTTAAGAGTAAATGTGAATAAGAGCAAGGTTATTAGGTACAGTAGGGTTGAGGGTCAAGTCAATTGGGAGGTAAGTTGAATTGAGAAAAACTGGAGGAAGTGAAGTATTTTAGATATCTGGGAGTGGATCTGGCAGCGGATGGAACCATGGAAGCGGAAGTGGATCATAGGGTGGGGGAGGGGGTTAAAATCCTGGGGGCCTTGAAGAATGTGTGGAAGTCGAGAACATTATC
>NC_092238.1:49840160-49842660 GCF_036320965.1 Panulirus ornatus | reverse complement strand
GAGGTGGAACTGGAGGGATGTCGGATCATTATCATGTGGAGGCTAAGGTGAAGATTTGTAGAGGTTTTCAGAAAATATGAGAGAATGTTTGGGTGAAAAGAGTGGTGAGAGGAAGTGAGCTTGGGAAGGAGAATTGTGTGAGGAAGTATCACGAGAGACTGAATTCAGAATGGAAAAAGGTGAGAACAAAGGACGTAAGGGGAGTAGAGGAGGAATGGAAATGTATTTAGGGAAACTGTGATGGCTTGCGCAAAAGATGCTTGTGGCAGGAGCAGCGTGTGAGGTGGGCAGATTAGAAAGGGTAGTGAATGGTGAATGAAGAAGTAAGAGTATTAGTGAAAAAAAGAGATAGGAATTTGGACGATTTTTCCAGGGAAATAATGCTAATGACTGCTAGATGTATAAAAGAAAGAGGCAGGAGGTCAAGAGAAAGGTGCAAGAGGTGAAAAAGAGGGCAAATGAGAGCTGGGGTGATAGAGTATAATTAAATTTTAGGAAGAATAAAATGATGTATTGGAAGGAGGTAAATAAAGTGCGGAGGACGAGGGAACAAATGGGAACTTCAGTGAAGCGGGCTAATCGGGAGGTGGTAACAAGTAGTGGTGACGTGAGGAGATGGAATGAGTATTTTGAAGGTTTATTGAATGTTTTTGATAATAGAATGGCAGATAAAGGGTGTTTTGGTCGAGGTGGTGTGCAGAATGAGAGGGTTAGGGACAACGATTTGGTAAAGAGAGAAGAGGAAGTAAAAGCTTTGCGGAAGATGAAAGCCGACAAGGCAGCGGGTTTGGATGGTATTGCAGTGGAATTTAATAAAAAAAAAAGGGGGATGACTGTATTGTTGATTGGTTGATAAGGTTATCTAATGTATGTATGATTCATGGTGAGGTGCCTGAGGATTTGCGGAATGCTTGCATAATGCCATTGTACAAAGGCAAAGGGGATAAAAGTGAGTGCTCGAATTACAGACATATAAGTTTGTTGAATATTCCTGGGAAATTATATGGGAGGGTATTGATTAAGAGGGTGAAGGCATGTACAGAGCATCAGATTGGGTAAGAGCAGTGTGGTTTCAGAAGTGGTAGAGGATGTGTGGATCAGGTGTTTGCTTTGAAGAATGTATGTGAGAAATACTTAGAAAAGCAAATGGATTTGTATGTAGCATTTATGGATCTGGAGAAGGCATATGATAGAGATAGAGATGCTCTGTGGAAGGTATATAGAATATATGGTGCGTGAGGCAAAGTTGTTAGAAGCAGTGAAAAGTTTTTATCGAGGATTTAAGGCATGTGTACGTGTAGGAAGAGAGGAAAGTGATTGGTTCTCAGTGAATGTAGGTTTGTGGCAGGGGTGTGTGGGGTCTCCATGGTTGTTTAATTTGTTTATGGATGTGGTTGTTAGGGAGGTGAATGCAAGAATTTTTGAAAGAGGGGCAAGAATGCAGTCTCTTGTGGATGAGAGAGCTTGGGAAGCGAGTCAGTTGTTGTTCGCCGATGATAAAGCGCTGGTTGCTGATTCTGGTGAGAAATTGCAGAAGATTGTGACTGAGTTTGGTAAAGTTTGTCAAAGAAAAAAGCTGAGAGTAAATGTGAATAAGAGCAATGTTATCAGGTACAGTAGGGCTGAGGGACAAGTCAATTAGTAGGTAAGATTAAGTGGAGGAAAAATGGAGGAAATGAAGTGTTTTAGATATTTGGGAGTGGATTTGGCAGCGGATGGAACCATGGAAACGGAAGTCATTCATAGGGTGGGGGAGGGGGCGAAAGTTCTGGGAGCGTTTTAGAATGAGTGAAAGTCGAGAACATTATCTCGGAAACCGAAAATGTGTATGTTTGAAGGAATAGTGGTTCCAACAATGTTATATGGTTACTAGGCGTAAGCTATGGATAGAGTTGTGCGGAGGAGGGTGGATATGCTGGAAATCAGATACTTGAGGACAGTATGTGGTGTAAGGTGGTTTGATCGAATTAGTAATAATATGGTAAGAGAGACGTGTGGAAATAGAAAGAGTGTGGTTGCGAGAGCAGAAGAGGGTGTTTTGAAACGATTTGCTCACATGGAGAGAAAAAGCGACGAAAGATAGACCAAGAGGATATATGTCTCAGAGGTTGAGGGAACGAGAGGTGGGAGACCAAATTGGAGTAGGAAAGATGGAGTGAAAAAGATTTTGAGTGATCGGGGCATGAACATGCAGGAGGGTGAAAGGCTTGCAAGGAATAGAGTGAATTGGAACGATGTGGTATACGGTATACCGGGGTCGACGTGCCGTCAATGGATTGAACCGGGGCATGTGAAGCGTCTAGGGTAATCCATGGAAAATTCTGTGGGGCCTGGATGTGGAAAGGGAGCTCTGGTTTCGGTGCATTATTACATGACAGCTATAGGCTGAGTGTGACCGAATGTCGCCTTTCTTGTCTTTTCCTAGCGCTACCTCGCACACATGAGGGGGATGGGGTTATCATTTCATGTGTGTCGAGGTTGGCGATGAAAATGAAACAAA
>NC_092238.1:49831046-49838546 GCF_036320965.1 Panulirus ornatus | reverse complement strand
TATATATATATATATATATATATATATATATATATATATATATATATATGTATATTATCCCTGGGGATAGGGGTGAAAGAATACTTCCCACGCATTCCTCGCGTGTCGTAGAAAGCGACTAGAGGGGACGGGAACGGGGGGCCAGAAATCCTCCCCTCGTTGTATTATTTAATTTTTTTTTTTTTTTAACTTTCTAAAATTGGAAACAGAAGAAGGAGTCACGCGGGGAGTGCTCATACTCCTCGAAGGCTCAGACTGGGGTGCCTAAATGTGTGTGGATGTAACCAAGATGTGAAAAAAGGAGAGATAGGTAGTATGTTTGAGGAAAGGAACCTGGATGTTTTGGCTTTGAGTGAAACGAAGCTCAAGGGTGAAGGGGAAGAGTGGTTTGGGAATGTCTTCGGAGTAAAGTCAGGGGTTAGTGAGAGGACAAGAGCAAGGGAAGGAGTAGCAGTACTCCTGAAACAGGAGTTGTGGGAGTACGTGATAGAATGTAAGAAAGTAAATTCTCGATTGATATGGGTAAAACTGAAAGTTGATGGAGAGAGATGGGTGATTATTGGTGCATATACACCTGGGCATGAGAAGAAAGATCATGAGAGGCAAGTGTTTTGGGAGCAGCTGAATGAGTGTGTTAGTGGTTTTGATGCACGAGACCGGGTTATAGTGATGGGTGATTTGAATGCAAAGGTGAGTAATGTGGCAGTTGAGGGAATGATTGGTATACATGGGGTGTTCAGTGTTGTAAATGGAAATGGTGAAGAGCTTGTAGATTTATGTGCTGAAAAAGGACTGATGATTGGGAATACCTGGTTTAAAAAGCGAGATATACATAAGTATACTTATGTAAGTAGGAGAGATGGCCAGAGACGTTATTGGATTACGTGTTAATTGACAGGCGCGCGAAAGAGAGACTTTTGGATGTTAATGTGCTGAGAGGTGCAACTGGAGGGAGGTCTGATCATTATCTTGTGGAGGCTAAGGTGAAGATTTGTATGGGTTCTCAGAAAAAAAGAGTGAATGTTGGGGTGAAGAGGGTGGTGAGAGTAAGTGAGCTTGGGAAGGAGACTTGTGTGAGGAAGTACCAGGAGAGACTGAGTACAGAATGGAAAAAGGTGAGAACAATGGAAGTAAGGGGAGTGGGAGAGGAATGGGATGTATTTAGGGATTCAGTGATGGATTGCGCAAAAGATGCTTGTGGCATGAGAAGAGTGGGAGGTGGGTTGATTAGAAAGGGTAGTGAGTGGTGGGATGAAGAAGTAAGAGTATTAGTGAAAGAGAAGAGAGAGGCATTTGGACGATTTTTGCAGGGAAAAAATGCATCTGAGTGGGAGACGTATAAAAGAAAAAGACAGGAGATTAAGAGAAAGGTGCAAGAGGTGAAAAAAAGGGCAAATGAGAGTTGGGGTGAGAGAGTATCATTAAATTTTAGGGAAAATAAAAAGATGTTCTGGAAGGAGGTAAATAAAGTGCGTAAGACAAGGGAGCAAATGGGAACTTCAGTGAAGGGCGCAAATGGGGAGGTGATAACAAGTAGTGGTGATGTGAGAAGGAGATGGAGTGAGTATTTTGAAGGTTTGCTGAATGTGTTTGATGACAGAGTGGCAGATATAGGGTGTTTTGGTCGAGGTGGTGTGCAAAGTGAGAGGGTTAGGGAAAATGATTTGGTAAACAGAGAAGAGGTAGTAAAAGCTTTGCGGAAGATGAAAGCCGGCAAGGCAGAAGGTTTGGACGGTATTGCAGTGGAATTTATTAAAAAAGGGGGTGACTGTATTGTTGACTGGTTGGTAAGGTTATTGAATGTATGTATGACTCACGGTGAGGTGCCTGAGGATTGCCGGAATGCGTGCATAGTGCCATTGTACAAAGGCAAAGGGGATAAGAGTGAGTGCTCAAATTACATAGGTATAAATTTGTTGAGTATTCCTGGTAAATTATATGGGAGGGTATTGATTGAGAGGGTGAAGGCATGTACAGAGCATCAGATTGGGGAAGAGCAGTGTGGTTTCAGAAGTGGTAGAGGATGTTTGGATCAGGTGTTTGCTTTGAAGAATGTATGTGAGAAATACTTAGAAAAGTAAATGGATTTGTATGTAGCATTTATGGATCTGGAGAAGGCATATGATAGAGTTGATAGAGATGCTCTGTGGAAGGTATTAAGAATATATGGTGTGGGAGGCAAGTTGTTAGAAGCAGTGAAAAGTTTTTATCGAGGATGTAAGGCATGTGTACGTGTAGGAAGAGAGGAGAGTGATTGGTTCTCAGTGAATGTAGGTTTGCGGCAGGGGTGTGTGATGTCTCCATGGTTGTTTAATTTGTGTATGGATGGGGTTGTTAGGGAGGTGAATGCAAGAGTTTTGGAAAGAGGGGCAAGTATGAAGTCTGTTGGGGATGAGAGAGCTTGGAAAGTGAGTCAGTTGTTGTTCGCTGATGATACAGCGCTGGTGGCTGATTCATGTGAGAAACTGCAGAAGCTGGTGACTGAGTTTGGTAAAGTGTGTGAAAGAAGAAAGTTAAGAGTAAATGTGAATAAGATCAAGGTTATTAGGTACAGTAGGGTTGAGGGTCAAGTCAATTGGGAGGTGAGTTTGAATGGAGAAAAACTGGAGGAAGTGAAGTGTTTTAGATATATGGGAGTGGATCTGCCAGCGGATGGAACCATGGAAGCGGAAGTGGATCATAGGGTGGGGGAGGGGGCGAAAATTCTGGGAGCCTTGAAGAATGTGTGGAAGTCGAGAACATTATCTCGGAAAGCAAAAATGGGTATGTTTGAAGGAATAGTGGTTCCAACAATGTTGTATGGTTGCGAGGCGTGGGCTATGGATAGAGTTGTGCGCAGGAGGATGGATGTGCTGGAAATGAGATGTTTGAGGACAATGTGTGGTGTGAGGTGGTTCGATCGAGTAAGTAACGTAAGGGTAAGAGAGATGTGAGGAAATAAAAAGAGCGTGGTTGAGAGAGCAGAAGAGGGCGTTTTGAAATGGTTTGGGCACATGGAGAGAATGAGTGAGGAAAGATTGACCAAGAGGATATATATGTCGGAGGTGGAGGGAACGAGGAGAAGAGGGAGACCAAATTTTAGGTGGAAAGATGGAGTGAAAAAGATTTTGTGTGATCGGGGCCTGAACATGCAGGAGGGTGAAAGGAGGCTAAGGAATAGAGTGAATTGGAGCGATGTGGTATACCGGGGTTGACGTGATGTCAGTGGATTGAATCAAGTCATGTGAAGCGTCTGGGGTAAACCATGGAAAGCTGTGGAGGTATGTATATTTGTGTGTGTGGACGAATGTATATACATGTGTATGGGGGTGGGTTGGGCCATTTCTTTCATCTGTTTCCTTGCGCTACCTCGCAAACGCGGGAGACAGCGACAAAGCAAAAAAAAAAAAATATATATATATATATATATATATATATATATATATATATATATATATATATATATATATATATTTATTTATATATATATATATATATATATATATATATATATATATATATATATATATATACATATATATGTATTATTTTGTTTATTTTGCTATGTCGCTGTCTCCCGCGTTTGTGAGGTAGCGCAAGGAAACAGACAAAAGAAATGGCCCAACCCACCCCCATACACATATAGATACATACACGTCCACACACGCAAACATACATACCTATACATCTGAATGTACATATATATATACACACACACAGACACATACATATATACCCATGCACACAATTCACACTGTCTGCCTTTATTCATTCCAATCGCCACCTCGCCACACATGGAATACCATCCCCCTGCCCCCTCATGTGTGCGAGGTAGCGCTAGGAGAAGATAACAAAGGCCCCATTCGTTCACACTCAGTCTCTAGCTGTCATGCAATAATGCCCGAAACCACACCTCCCTTTCTACATCCAGGCCCCACATAACTTTCCATGGTTTACCCCAGACGCTTCACATGCCCTGATTCAATCCACTGACAGCACGTCAACCCCGGTATACCACATCGATCCAATTCACTCTATTCCTTGTCCTCCTTTCACCCTCCTGCATGTTCAGGACCCGATAACACAAAATCTTTTTCACTCCATCTTTCCACCTCCAATTTGGTCTCCCACTTCTCCTCGTTCACTCCACTTCCGACACATATATCCTTTTGGTCAATCTTTCCTCACTCATTCTCTCCATGTGCCCAAACCATTTCAAAACACCATCTTCTGCTCTCTCAACCACACACTTTTTATTTCCACACATCTCTCTTACCCTTACGTTACTTACTCGATCAAACCACCTCACACCACACATTGTCCTCAAACATCTCATTTCCAGCACATCAATCCTCCTGCGCACAACTCTATCCATACCCTACGCCTCGCAACAATACAACATTGTTGGAACCACTATTCCTTCAAACATACCCATTTTTGCTTTCCGAGATAATGTTCTCGACTTCCACACATTCTTCAAGGCTTCCAGAATTTTCGCCCCCTCCCCCACCCTATGATGCACTTCCCCTTCCATGCCTCCATCCGCTGCCAGTTCCTCCCAGATATCTAAAACACTTTACTTCCTCCAGTTTTTTTCCATTCAAACTTACCTTACATCCTCGATAAATACTTTTCACTGCTTCTAACAACTTGCCTCCCACACCATATATTCTTAATACCTTCCACAGAGCATCTCTATCAACTCTATCAGACGCCTTCTTCAGATCCATAAATGCTACATAGAAATCAATTTGCTTTTCTAAGTATTTCTCACATACATTCTTCAAAGCAAACACATGATCCACACATCCTCTACCACTTCTGAAACCACACTGCTCTTCACCAATCTGATGCTCTGTACATGCCTTCACCCTCTCAATCAATACCCTCCCATATAATTTACCAGGAATACTCAACAAACTTATACCTCTGTAATTTCAGCACTCACTCTTATCCCCTTTGCCTTTGTACAATGGCACTATGCACGCATTCCGGCAATCCTCAGGCACCTGACCATGAGTCATACATACATTAAATAACCTTACCAACCAGTCAACAATACAGTCACTCCCTTTTTTAATAAATTCCACTGCAATACCATCCAAACCTGCTGCCTTGCCGGCTTTCATCTTCCGCAAAGCTTTTACTACCTCTTCTCTGTTTACCAAATTATTTTCCCTAACCCTCTCACTTTGCACACCACCTCGACCAAAACACCCTATATCTGCCACTCTATCATCAAACACATTCAACAAACCTTCAAAATACTCACTCCATCTAATTCTCACATCACCACTACTTGTTATCACCTCCCCATTTGCACCATTCACTGAAGTTCCCATTTGCTCCCTTGTCTTACGCACTTTATTTACCTCCTTCCAGAACATCTTTTTATTCTCCCTAAAATTTAATGATACTCTCTCACCCCAACTCTCATTTGCCCTTTTTTCACTTCTTGCACCTTTCTCTTGACCTCCTGTCTCTTTCTTTTATACATCTCCCACTCAATTGTATTTTTTCCCTGCAAATATCGTCCAATGCCTCTCTCTTCTCTTTCACTGATACTCTTACTTCTTCATCCCACCACTCACTACCCTTTCTAATCAACCCACCTCCCACTCTTCTCATGCCACAAGCATCTTTTGCGCAATCCATCACTGATTCCCTAAATACATATCATTCCTCCCCCACTCCCCTTACTTCCATTGTTCTCACCTTTTTCCATTCTGTACTCAGTCTCTCCTGGTACTTCCTCACACAAGTCTCCTTCCCAAGCTCACTTACTCTCACCACCCTCTTCACCCCAACATTCACTCTTCTTTTCTGAAAACCCATACAAATCTTCACCTTAGCCTCCACAAGATAATGATCAGACATCCCTACAGTTGCACCTCTCAGCACATTAACATCCAAAAGTCACTCTTTCGCGCGCCTGTCAATTAACACGCAATACAGTAACGCTCTCTGGCCATCTCTCCTACTTACATAAGTATACTTATGTATATCTCGCTTTTTAAACTAGGTATTCCCAATCATCAGTCCTTTTTCAGCACATAAATCTACAAGCTCTTCACCATTACCAGTTACAACACTGAACACCCCATGTATACCAATTATTCCCTCAACTGCCACCTTACTCACCTTTGCATTCAAATCACACATCATTATAACCCGGTCTCGTGCATCAAAACCACTAACACACTCATTCAGCTGCTCCTAAAACACTTGCCTCTCATGATCTTTCTTCTCATGCCCAGGTGCATATGCACCAATAATCACCCATCTCTCTCCATCAACTTTCAGTTTTACCCATATTTATCGAGAATTTACTTTCTTATATTCTCTCACATACTCCCAGAACTCCTGTTTCAGGAGTACTGCTACTCCTTCCCATGCTCTTGTCCTCTCACTATACATATATATATATATATATATATATATATATATATATATATATATATATATATATATATATATATATATATATATATATATATATATATATATATATATATATATATATATGTACATATATATATATATATATATATATATATGTATATATATATATATATATATATATATATATATATATAATATATATATATATATATATATATATATATATATATATATATATATATATATATATATATATATATATATATATATATATATATATATATATATATATATATATATATATATATATATATATATATATATATATATATATATATATATATATATATATATATATATATATATATATATATATATATATATATATATATATATATGGGGAGGTGATAACAAGTAGTAGTGATGTGAGAAAGAGATGGAGTGAGTATTTTGAAGGTTTGTTGAATGTGTTTGATGATAGAGTGGCAGATGTAGTGTGTTTTGGTCGAGGTGGTGTGCAAAGTTAGAGGGTTAGGGAAAATGACTTCGTAACCAGAGAAGAGGTAGTAAAAGCTTTGTGGAAGATGAAAGCCGGCAAGGCAGCAGGTTTGGATGGTATTGCAGTGGAATGTATTACAAAAGGGATTTTTTGTATAATTGACTGGTTGGTAAGGTTATTTAATGTATGTATGACTCATGGCGGATTGTATGTATGAATGTATGTATGTATGTATGAATGAATGTATGAATGTATGTAGGACTCACGGTGAGGTGCCTGAGGATTGCCGGAATGCGTGCATAGTGCCATTGTACAAAGGCAAAGGGGATAAGAGTGAGTGCTCAAATTTCAGAGGTATAAGTTTGTTGAGTATTCCTGGTAAATTATATGGGAGGGTATTGATTGAGAGGGTGAGGGCATGTACAGAGCATCAGATTGGGGAAAAGTAGTGTGGTTTCAAAAGTGGTAGAGGATGTGTGGATCAGGTGTTTGCTTTGAAGAATGTATGTGAGAAATACTTAAAAAAGGAAATCGATTTGTATGTAGCATTTATGGATCTGGAGAAGGCATATGACAGAGTTGATAGAGATGCTCTGTGGAAGGTATTAAGAATATATGGT
>NC_092238.1:49803546-49826046 GCF_036320965.1 Panulirus ornatus | reverse complement strand
GGGAAAATGAAACACGAAAAGTTCCCATGTGCACTTTAGTGTAATAATCACATCATCAGGGGAGACACAAGAAAGAAATATAACAGTCAGTTGACGCCATTTGTAAACATGTGATGGTCCAAAACATAGAACGAGAGTTCATAAACTTATTATATAAATTTTATCAACAATAAAGTTATCTAATTTGTTCAGACCATCACTAATATTAGGATTATAATTCTTTGTGTATTTAATAATAGAAGATTCAATGATATTTCTCTTAGTAATAACAACCCCCTCCCCCCTGAAGTGTGCGAGGTAGCGCTAGGCAAAGACAACAAAGGCCACATTTGTTCACACTCAGTCTCTAGCTGTCATGCATTAATGCACCGAAACCACAGCTCCCTTTCCACATTAAGGCCCCACAGAACTTTCCAGGGTTTACCCCAGACGCTTCACATAGCCTGGTTTAATCCATTGACAGAATATCGACCCCGGTATACCACATCGTTCCAATTCACTCTATTCCTTGCACGCCTTTCACCCTCCTGCATGTTCAGGCTCCGAACTGTCAAAATCTTTTTCACTCCATCTATCCATCTCCAATTTGGTCTCCTACTTCTCCTTCTTCCCTCCACCTCTGATATATATATCCTCTTGGTCAATCTTTCCTCACTCATTCTCTCCATGTGCCCAAACCATTTCAAAACACCTTTGTCTGCTCTCTCAACCACACTCTTTTTATTACCACACATCTCTCCTACCCTTTTATTACATACTCGATCAAACCATCTCACATCACATATTGTCCTAAACCAACTCATTTCCAGTACATCCACCCTTTTCCGCACAACCCTATCTATAGCACACGCCTCGCAACCATATATCATTGTAGTGACCACTATTCCCATAAACATACTAATTATTGCTTTCCAATATAACGTTCTCGAATTCCACACATTCTTCAACGCTCCCAGATCTTTCGTCCCCTCCCCCCACCCTGTGATTCACTTCCGCTTCCATGGTTCCATCCGCTGCCAGATCCACTCCCAGATATCTAAAACACTTTACTTCCTCCAGTTTTTCTCCATTCTAACTTACCTCCCAGTTGACTTGACCCTCAACCCTACTGTGCCTAATAACCTTGCTCTTATTCACATTTACTCCTAACTTTCTTCTTTCACACACTTTACCAAACTCAGTCATCAGCTTCTGCAGTTTCTCGCTGTATCACCATCGAACAACAACTGACACTTCCTAAGCTATGTCATCCACAACAGACTGCATAGTTTCCCATCTTTCCAAAACTCTTGCATTCACCTCCCTAACAACCCCATCCATAAACAAAATAAACAACCATGGAGACATCCCACACACCTGCCGCAAACCTACATTCACTAAGAACCAAATACTTTCCTCTTCTTACACGTACACAAGCCTTACATTCTCGATAAAATCTTTTCACTGCTTCTAACAACTTGCCTCCCACACCATATATTCTTAATGCCTTCCAAAGAGCATCTCTATAAACTCTATCATATGCCTTCTCCAGATCCATAGATCCATTTGCTTTTCTAAGTATTTCTCAAATACATTCTTCAAAGCAAACACCTGATCCACACATCCTCTACCACTTCTAAAACCACACAGCTCTTCCCCAATCTGATGCCCTGTACGTGCCTTCACTCTCTCAATCAATACCCTCCCATATAATTTACCAGGAATACTCAACAAACTTATACCTCTGTAATTTGAGCACTCACTCTTATCCCCTTTGCCTTTGTACAATGGCACTATGCAAGCATTTCGTCAGTCCTCAGGCACCTCACCATGAATCATACATACATTAAATAACCTTACCAACCAGTCAACAATACAGTCATCTTCCGCAAAGCTTTTACTACCTCTTCTATGTTCACCAAATCATTTTCCCTAACCCTCTCACTTTGCACAACACCTCGACCAAAACACCCTATATCTTCCACCTTATCATCAAACACATTCAACAAACCTTGAAAATACTCACTCCATCTCCTTCTCACATCAACACTACTTGTTATCACCTCCCCATTAGCCCCCTTCACTGAAGTTCCCATTTGCTCCCTTGTCTTACGCACTTTATATACCTCCTTCCAAAACATCTTTTTCTCCTCCCTAAAATTTTGGTGATACTCTCTCACCCCAACTCTCATTTGCCCTCTTTTTCACCTCTTGCACCTTTCTCTTGACCTCGTGTCTCTTTTTTTATACATTTCCCTCTCATTTGCATTTTTTCCCTGCAAAAATCGTCCAGATGCCTCTGTCTTCTCTTTCACTAATCATCCTACTTCTTCATCCCACCACTCAATACCCTTTCTAATCAACCCACCTCCCACGCCTCTCATGCCAGAAGGATCTTTTACGCAAGCCATCACTGCTTCCCTAAATTCATCCCACTCCTCCCCCACTCCACTTACCTCCTTTGTTCTCGCCTTTTTGAATTCTGTACTCAGTCTCTCCTGGTACTTCCTCACACAAATCTCCTTCCCAAGCTCACTTACTCTCACCACTCTCTTCACCCAAACATTCTCTCTTCTTTTCTGAAAACCCTTACTAATCTTCACCTTCGCCTCTTCAAGATAATGATCAGACATCCCTCCAGTTGCACCTCTCAGCACATTAACATCCAGAAGTCTTTCTTTCGCGCGCCTGTCAATTAACACGTAATCCAATAACGTTCTCTGGCCATCTCTCCTACTTACATACGTATACTTATGTATATCTCGCTTTTTAAACCAGGTATTCCCAATCACCAGTCCTTTTTCAGCACATAAATCTACAAGCTCTTCACCATTACCATTTACAACACCAAACACCCCATGTATACCAATTATTCCTTCAACTGCCACATTACTCATCTTTGCATTCAAATCACCCATCACTATAACCCGGTCTCGTGCATCAAAACCACTAACGCACTCATTCAGCTGCTCCCTAAACACTTGCCTATCATTATCTTTCCTCTCATGCCCAGGTGCATATGCACCAATAATCACCCATCTCTCTCCATCAACTTTCAGTTTTACCCATATTAATCTAGAATTTACTTTTTTACATTCTATCACATACTCCCACAACTCATGTTTCAGGAGTAGTGCTACTCCTTACCTTGCTCTTGTTCTCTCATTAACCCCTGACTTTACTCCCAACACATTCCCAAATCATTCTTCCCCTTTACCCTTGAGCTTCTTTCAATCAGAGCCAAAGCATCCAGGTTCCTTTAATCAAACATACTATCTATCTCTCCTTTTTTCTCATCTTGGTTACATCCACACATCCATTTAGACACCCCAATCTAATCCTTCGAGGAGGATGAGCACTCCCCGCGTGACTCCTTCTTATGTTTCCCCTTTCAGAAAGTTAAAATACAAGGAGGTTAGGGTTTCTGACCCTCCGCTCCCGTCCCCTTTAGTCGCCTTATGCGACACGTAAGGAATGCTTGAGAAGTATTCTTTGTCCCCTATCCCCAGGGATATATATATATATACATATATATATATATATATATATATATATATATATATATATATATATATATATATATATATATATATATATATATATGTGTGTATATATATATTATCCCTGGGGAAAGGGGATTAAGAATACTTCCCACGTATTCCCTGCGTGTCGTAGAAGGCGACTAAAAGGGGAGGGAGCGGGGGGGCTGGAAATCCTCCCCTCTCGTTTTTTTTTTAAATTTTCCAAAAGAAGGAACAGAGGGGGCCAGGTGAGGATATTCCAAAAAAGGCCCAGTACTCTGTTCTTAACGCTACCTCGCTGACGCAGGAAATGGCGAATAGTTTAAAAGAAAAGAAAAAGATATATATATATATATATATATATATATATATATATATATATATATATATATATATATATATATATATATATATATATACGAATAAAGTGTATATGAACGCGCACCTTCATAGAGCTTACAAACCTCCAACAGCCAGGATCGAACCTGGGACCCCTTGTGCAAGAGGCAGGCATGCTAACCGCTAGGGTAAGGGACTGTATAATAGGAAACAACTATTCGAAATACTAAGTACTCGAATACCCTTCGTCTCACAATGGTGAGCAACGGGGTCTATCGGTTGTTTCCGAACAGAACACATAGCCAGCTGATAGCCTTTTACAGAACCTGACTGTACAACGCGGAGTTATATGAATACGAATAAAGTGTATATGAACGCGCACCTTCATAGAATAGTTGTGTCCTATTATACAGTCCCTTAGCCTAGCGGTTAGCATGCCTGCCTCTTGCACAAGGTGTTCCAGGTTCGATCCTGGCTGTTGGAGCTTTGTATGATATATATATATATATATATATATATATATATATATATATATATATCTGGAGAGAGATCTGGGTAATGTGTGGAAACAGAGGTCACTATCTGGAAGGGTGAAGATGGGTACGTTTGAAGGTATAGTCTTGGTAACGTTGTTGAATGAATGTCAGGCATGGGCATTAGACTGGAATCTAAGAAAGAGGGGAAATGTGTTGTAAATGAAATAGTTGAGGGCAATATGTCGTGTGAGGAGGGTTGATCTAGTAATAAAAGCTAGGTGAAGGGAGAGGTATTGCAATAAGAAGAGTGTGGTTGTGAGAGCTGAAAAGGGTGTGTTGAAATGGTTTCGAAATATGGAAGAAAATAATTAGTGAGGAGAAGATGACAAAGAAGTGGAGAGGATAAGGAGAAGACGGAGACCAAATTTGAGACGGAAGGATTATGTAAATAAATTGACGAGTGCTTACGGCCTTAACTTGCAGGAGTGGGAAGGCGTGTATGGGAGAGTGTGCATTGGAGCAACTTACAAAGAAATTCAAACAGTAACAGTCCATCTGGACGTTTCGCAGTTGGTTGTGATCGTAGAAGATATTAGAGACTTACAGATTAGTTTTGTAAAGATTAGAAGTCATACTTTTAAATCACTGGCAATTACCCGCAAACTGTCAATGTGACTGAGGAAGCGTAAATGAAGTAAGTCAAGGACCTACAGCGAAATATTCAACAAGTCTATTAAAAAACATACTCATATCAAAGCTTTCACTCATTTAAATTGACAAATCTTTTATATGTTATCATTCCTGTTGTCGAGAAAGTACTCTGATTGGAATTAAAACGTTTGTTCACGAATTTATATCGACTATTGCAGGTGAAATCCGACGAATTAAATCTTGAATAGCTTGAAAGATTAAGTTTGAAGACCTTTGATAAATTTTAATACATGTATTGAATAAGCATTCAATCCTCTCTTTTCTAATTTAGATACATTCAAGTTGTTTAATCAGATCACACAGGATTTGTTTCTCAGCTCGGGAATAATTTTGGTAGCCGGACGCTTCATTTTCTCCATTACGTCTATGATTTTTTTTTTTTTTACTGTATAATGACCAAAACTGAACACGTTATTCAAGATGGGGACAAATCAATTAACTTTAAAGCGTAAGAGTGACGCCCCTTATTTCCAAGGCCCCATCTATGAATCCAAGAATTTCGTTCGCTCCTTTCACTGCTTCTGTGCACTGCTTACTTGGTTTTAGGTCATCAGAGATTATGACGCCCAAATCTTTTCCTAACTTACCTTTTGCAGTTAAACAGAATTCCTACTGTTGCTTGCCTTTGCGTATTTACTACCGATATATAAATCTTTGCTCTTCTCGATATCAGAATTCATATGCCACTTACGTGCCTAGTCTATCAGTCTGCCTATCAGTTTGAAGCTGTAGGCGTTCAAGTTTATTTGCAGATACATTTCTCAGCTTTGTATCATCAACGAGTTCTGAAGTCTTTTAATGTCGCCCATTATCAATATCATTAATCAATATGTTTGGGAAAGAGATACGGTCCTAAGACTGAACCTTGTGATACACCACTTGTTATGTCTAACCATTCTGAATCTTGACCCTTAATCACAAATCTTTGTTTACCGCCAATCAGTAAAGTTTCTAGCCAACAAAGCACAACCTTATCATTTTCATATTACTTATTTTTGCTAGTAACCTTTAAGGCGGAACCTTGTCGATTTTTTTTTTTTGAAAATCTAGATAGATGACATCAACTGCTTTACTCCTGTAAAAGTTGATTACATCATAAAAGTAAAAAGATTGTCAGACACAAGCGATTTCGTCACTGACAATGCTACGAATAATTTATTAAGCGATGGCTCTCTAAATGACTCACAATTCTTTCTCAAATGATGGTTTCCATAAGTCTTCCTACAACAGACATTTAACTGATTTGCCGTCAGTTTTCTGTTAGTGATCTATTACCTAGTTTGAATACTCGGTGTTACATCAGCAAACTTCCGTGCATCGGAAACTTTTCCCGGAGAAAGTGAATGATTGAAAAGTACAGTCAAAGTTTTGATTATTTCATTTTTCGCCCCTTTCATTGTCCTTTAATAAAACTTACTAGGGCCTGCCGTTTATTTATTATAATCTATTTATTGCTGATAGTGTGCCTTCAGCTTTCATGTCAATTTGTTGAGGAAAGTTCTCTCTTATCGGGGAAACTGGATTTGGGACATGGGTTGTGTCTTCCATCGTAAATGATAAAAAAAAAAATTATTTTTGCCTTTTTTGCGTTGTCTTGAACCAAGTCATCCTGTTCCATAATTAATGAAACAATTTTCCGGGTAATGACTTTTGGTTTTAATATAACCGGAATACTCCGTAGGGTTTCTCTTACCAATTCTAGCGATATGCGGCTCATATTGACGTTTACTTTGTCGCATAACTCTTATCACTTTCTCTAAGCAAATTTCCATAGCTTTTTCTATCTTCTTGGTTAATAGAATCTTTGAGTTTCTCACTAGCTACCTTCTTAGAGAGCATGTACTTTTTTATTTCAATGTTCCACCACCGTTTTTCTTTAGAATTAGACCGTCCACTACGCATTGACACATATGTTCCCTCTACTGCTTGGAAGGTTGTACTGAAATTTTTCCAAGGTAAGTTCATGTTGTCTCCATTCGCCATATCATCCCAGGTTTGCCGGTCAAGAGCATGCGTAGATCGTAAAAATTTGCAAGTTTAAAATGGGTTGCCTTTTCGTGACATGTTGAATAACATTAGATGCAGTGTTGTAAACGACCTCAACAGTAAGTTGTCGATGATATCTTTTGATAAACTTTTCTCGTGCTTCGACATTGGTAACGAGATCCTCATTTGTAATTAGAACAAAATCTAATGTATTCTTGCCGCGAGTACTTTTCTCAACTAATTGGATTCGATCACTATCAAGCAAATCTAGGCAGAGCGCACGTCCGCAGCTACTGGAAAAGGATTTCCCCCATTTAGATATCGGTATGTTGAAACCTATTACTGTAATAGAATCTTGCTTAATACAAATTTCTTTTGATTGATGATAAGATCTTTCATCTACATCTGGGGCCTATAAATTAGTCCTACAGTTATTTCCTTACGGAGTTTATCCTTGATATCCATAAAAATGAAGTTATTTTCAACGGTTACATCCTTTTCTAACCACGGGATTTAAATGTGCTTTAACAAAAAGCAAAACACCACCTCTTACTCTGTCTTTTCTATCCGTTAAACAGAGAGTGTACTGGAATTGCATATTCGGCGAGGATATCTCTGCTGTTAATATAAAACCAAGATTCGGAAACGGTAATCATGTCATAATTTCCTACTAGCGCTTTTGTGTCTAACTTCGAATCTTTATTGCGTAAATCTGAGCGTCTACACGAAATATTCTTACATAAGACTGAGACCTATTTCGAAGGGTATTGATAGACGGGGATGGGCCTGCTCCACACCAGCAGCAATTTTTTTTTCCAAAACTCACGTGTAGACTCAATAAGGACCCTTCCAAGACATGCAATTCCAACTACATTCAGATGTAGTCCATCCTTCATAAACATATCAGGCTGCATGTAGAAATGCTGCCACAAGTTTTTGAACTCAGCTCCCACCTAAAAATAGGTGTTCACTTATCTATTATGCAGATTGAAAGACTTACTTAAGAAGGCGTTCGCTGTGTCAAACTGGGGAAGATTCTCCTAATATCATAAATTTTCTAGTTTTATATGTAAAACGTCGAAGAAGCCGGCGATATATCACCAACAGCTCCTCAGATCTCTCCACCAGTATATCGTTTGTACCTACATGACATACAACAAGTGTATTGCCATTAGTGATGTCAAAAACGTCATCTAACCTGGAACCTGTGAAAGTAAAATTTTTACAACGTGGAGGGCTTCTGCTCCAGAATTCTTCCAGCTGCCATCGAATCATAGAATCGCTGACTACCTTACCAAGTATACGTTGTGCTCGACATTTACAAAAGCCTGAAACAGATTTTTTGTAACTGTCTGTATCGAGGTTATAAAGGTTTAAAAGGGGGCAACATGCTGTCAACGGACTGAGCCAGGGCATATGAAGCATCCGGGGTAAACCAAGGGATGGTCTGTAGGGCCTGGTCGTGGATAGGGGGCTGTGTTTTCTGTGCATTACAAATGACTTCTTCGATCCAGTGATTTCGTGTACTGTATTGAATATTCAAACTTTTTTCTTGTGCTGTATGCACAGAAAATATCTGAATTGTCCTATGGCACTGTGACTGGTTGAAGAAAATTGGTAGGTAAGTGAATTTCTGTAGAAGTAATTGGAAATAGTACCGTGGATGGCTATAGTTGCTCCTGCGGAAAAGCTCCCTTACGCATTTCATTTTACATGATTTTTGGTCATGTCCACGTAGTCTGTATTTGTTTACTTCGTGGAATAACTTTTTTCCCATATCATCTAGAAACACATCAAACTAATGCTCTTATTCACTACTTCTATTAAGATCGTTTGCAGCTTTTGCTCCCGTGCCACCGAGTTTTACTGTCACTCTGAATACCTGCTCAAGTATAGTTTTAGTATCATTATCTACAATTTGTCATCTTAACTTTTGTTCCTGTATATTCTGCTTCTTCCTGCCCTCTTCATACATTTTTTTTTCAGAGATTAATCTCAGACACAAAGTTGTTTCTCTCGTGGTTGATGTAATCAAAGTTTCATTTTCTCCTGGCTTATCTCCATCCCAACTCTCATTTTGTCTTTATTCTTTTTTTGTCAAAGAAATAGTGATATTCATAATTGAAAACTAATCCCCTAAAAACAGGATGATTTCGCATAAATGTTCTTCAAAGTGTAGTCTAAGTTGATCATATCGAAAAGGAAAAAGAACGAATTCTGAGAAGATTAAGAAACCTTGAAATCCTATGCTTCATATCCATACGCTTGGGATATAACCCACGATATCATTATGACTTTCTGCTCAAGAACTATCTAACTACTTTAGAGTCTGTTCCATTATTGACCTCAGTACATGAGACAATCCTACTTATTTATTATGATACCCAGCTTCTATACACGTATTTCTTTGCAGACAAGCATCATGTGGGTACTGTGGACAAATGGATAACAAAAGAGTAATAGACAAAACTACTAACACAGGTAATCTAAGAGAAAAGTGTGCAAGATAAGATATATAAAAATTAACATCCTGCATATCAGTGTATAATCTCTTTTTCCTGCAGTGGCTCACGGTGTTCTGTTGTGTTCTGTTTGATGTGTATGTGCTAGACAAGAGCGAGAGATCCGATAGGAAAGGATTTTGAACCCGACCAATCTAGTTTGCTTCCCCCTCTCTGTATCTGGGATTACTGTCTTTCATCCCGTGGACGACGACGACAACACGCACATAGGAATCTAAATGTTTATGTGTCCTCATTTTTCTTGTTGACATTACTTGAAATCGGGTCTGAAGAAATGCTGAGTTGTTATTGGAATATATTTCATAGCTCATCCAGTCTATCAACCCCCGTGCCCATGAGTCCTCTGTCCTCCAACAAATGTTAGATACAGCCAGTAAAAGTGTATAGAGGTCTTAAACTTCCATCACGCACGTTCTAGTGTGATAGGTGTTTAAGAGAGCTGATGCTGGGCAACAAGCAACAACTGTGCTCTTTGTTTTATTATTATCATTATTACTATCATTATTATCCATATCATGTTTATCATCATTATTATCATTATTATTATAATCATTATTATTATTATTATTATTAATATTATTATTATTATTATTATCATTATTATTATTATTATTATTATTATTATTATTATTATTATTATTATTATTATTATCATTATTATTATTATTATTATTATTATTATTATTATTATTATTATTATTATTATTATTATTATTATTGTTGTTATTATTATTAGTAGTAGTATCATTATAATAATAATAATAATAATAATAATTATTATTATTATTATCATTATTATTATTATTATCATTATTATTATTATTATTATTATTATTATTATTATCATTATTATTATCATTATCATCATTATTATTATTATCATAGTTACTATTATCATCATTATTACTAGTATTATTAGTATTATTATCATTATTATTTTAACTATTATCATTATTATTATTACTATATTATTGTTATTATTATTATTATCTTTTTATCATTATTACTATTTTTCTTTGTCGCTGTCTCCCGCGCTTGCGAGGTAGCGCAAGGAAACAGACGAAAGAAATGGCCCAACCCACCCCCATACACATGTATATACATACACGTCAACACAACAATAGATATATACGTAAACATCTCAATATACACACAGAGACACATACATATATACACATGTACATAATTCATACTGTCTGCCTTTATTTGTTCCCATCGCGTCCTCGCCACACACGGAATAACATCCCCTCCCCCCTCATGTGTGCGAGGTAGCGCTAGGAAAAGACAACAAAGGCCCCATTCGTTCACACTCAGTCTCTAGCTGTCATGTAATAATGCCCAAAACCACAGCTCCCTTTCCACATCTAGGCCCCACAGAACTTTCCATGGTTTACCCCAGACGCTTCACATGCCCTGATTCAATCCATTGACAGCACGTCGACCCGGTATACTACATCGATCCAATTCACTCTATTCCTTGCCCGCCTTTCACCTTCCTGCATGTTTAGGCCCCGATCAGTCAAAATCTTTTTCACTCCATATTTCCACCTCCAATTTGGTCTCCCACTTCTCCTCGTTCCCTCCACCTCCGACACACATATCCTCTTGGTCAATCTTTCCTCACTCATTCTCTCCATGTGCCCAAACCATTTCAAAACACCCTCTTCTTCTTTCTCAACCAAGCTCATTTTATTTCCACACATCTCTCTTACCCTTACATTACTTACTCGATCAAACCACCTCACACCACATATTGTCCTCAAACATCTCATTTCCAGCACAACAACCCTCCTGCGCACAACTCTATCCATAGCCCACGCCTCGCAACCATACAACATTGTTGGAACCACTATTCCTTCAAACATAGCCATTTTTGTTTTCCGAGGTAATGTTCTCGACTTCCAAACATGCCTCAAGGCCACCAGAATTTTCGCCCCCTCCCCCACCCTATGATTCACTTCCGCTTCCATGGTTCCATCCGCTGCCAGATCTACTCCCAAATATCTAAAACACTCTACTTCCTCCAGTTTTTCTCCATCCAAACTTACCTTCCAATTGATTTGACCCTCAAACCTACTATACCTAATGAACTTGCTCTTATTCACATTTACTCTGAACTTTGTTCTTTCACACACTTTACCAAACTCAGTCACCAGCTTCTGCAGTTTCTCACATGAATCAGCCACCAGCGCTTTATCATCAGCGAACAACAACTAACTCACTTCCCAAGCTCTCTTATCCACAACAGACTGCATACTTGCCCCTTTTTCCAAAACTCTTGCATTCACCTCCCTAACAACCCAATCCACAAACAAATTAAACAACCATAGAGACATTACACACCCCTGCCGCAAACCTACATTCACTGAGAACCAATCACTTTCCTCTCTTCCTACACTTACACATGCCTTACATCCTCGATAAAAACTTTTCACTGCTTCTAACAACTTGCCTCCCACACCATATATTCTTAGTACGTTCCACAGAGCATCTCTATCAACTCTATCATATGCCTTCTCCAGATCCATAAATGCTACATACAAATCCATTTGCTTTTCTAAGTATTTCTCAAATACATTCCTCAAAGCAAACACCTGATCCACACATCCTCTATCACTTCTGAAACCTCACTGCTCTTCCCCAATCTGATGCTCTGTAAATGCCTTCACTCTCTCAATCAATACCCTCCCATATAATTTACCAGGAATACTCAACAAACTTATACCTCTGTAATTTGAGCACTCACTCTTATCCCCTTTGCTTTTGTACAATTGCACTATGGAAGCATTCCGCCAATCCTCAGGCACCTCACCATGAATCAAACATACATTAAATAACCTTACCAACCAGTTAACAATACAGTCACCCCCTTTTTTTAATAAATTCCACTGCAATACCCTCCAAACCTGCTGCCTTGCCGGCTTTCATCTTCCGCAAAGCTTTTACGACCTCTTCTCTATTTCCCAAATCATTTTCCCTAACCCTCTCACTTTGCACAACACCTCGACCAAAACACCCTTTATCTGCCAGTCTATCATCAAACACATTCAACAATTCTTCAAAATACTCATTCCATCTCCTTCTCACATCACCACTACTTGTTATCACCTCCCCATTAGCCCCCTTCACTGAAGTTCCCATTTGTTCCCTTGTCTTGCGCACTTTATTTACCTCCTTCCATAAATATCTTTTTATTCTCCCTAAAATTTAATGATACTCTCTCACCCCAACTCTCATTTGCCCTCTTTTTCACCTCTTGCACCTTTCTCTTGACCTCCTGCCTTTTTCTTTTATACACCTCCCACTCATTTGCATTTTTTCCCTGCAAAAATCGTGCAAATGCCTCTCTCTTCTCTTTCACTAATAATCTTACTTCTTCATCCCACCACTTACTACCCTTTCTAATCAACCCACCTCCCATGCTTCTCATGCCACAAGCATATTTTTGCGCAAGCCATCACTGCTTCCCTAAATACATCCCATTCCTCCCGCACTCCCCTTACCTCCTAATTATTATGATTATAATTATTATCATTATTATCATTATTATTATTACTATTACCCATTATTATTATTATTATCATTATTACTATTATTATTATTATTATTATTATCATTATTATTATTATTATTATTATTATTATTATTATTATTATTATTATTATTATTATTATTATTATTATTATTATTATTATTATTATTATTATTATCATTATTATTATTATTATTATTATTATTATTATTATTATTATTATTATTATTATTATTATTATTATTATTATAATTAATTTATTATCAATGCTATTATCATTATTATCAATCTTATCATTATCATTATTATCATTATTATTATCCATATTATTATTATCATCATTATTATTATTATCATTATCATTATCATTATTATTATTATTGATATCATTATTATCATGATAATCATTATTGTTTTATTATTATATTATCATTATTAATGATTTTATTATCATTATCATTAATATTATTATTATTATTATTATTATTATTATTATTATTATTATTATTATTATTATTATTATTATTATTATTATTATTTTTATTATTATTATTATTATTATTATTATTATTATTATTTTTATTATTATTATTATTATTATTATTATGATTATTATCATTGTTATCAAACTAATATTATTATCATTATTATTTTTATTATTATTGTTATTATTATCGTTATTATTATCATTATTATTATTATTATTATTATTATTATTATTATTATTATTATTATTATTATTATTATTATTATCATTATTATTATTGTTATTATTATTTTTATCATTATCATTATTATTATTATCATTTTTATTATTATTATTATTATTATTATTATTATTATTATTATTATTATTATTATTATTATTATTATTATTATTACTATTATTATTATTATTATTATTATTGTTATTATATTATCATTATTATTATTATCATCGTTATTATCATTATTATTATTATTTATTTATTTTTATTATACTTTGTCGCTGTCTCCCGCGTTTGCGAGGTAGCGCAAGGAAACAGACGAAAGAAATGGCCCAACCCCCCCCCCCCATAAACATGTATATACATACGTCCACACACGCAAATATACATACCTACACAGCTTTCCATGGTTTACCCCAGACGCTTCACATGCCCTGCTTCAATCCACTGTCAGCACGTCAACCCCGGTACACCACATCGCTCCAATTCACTCCATTCCTTGCCCTCCTTTCACCCTCCTGCATGCTCAGGCCCCGATCACACAAAATCTTTTTCACTCCATCTTTCCACCTCCAATTTGGTCTCCCTCTTCTCCTTGTTCCCTCCACCTCCGACACACATATCCTCTTGGTCAATCTTTCCTCACTCATCCTCTCCATGTGCCCAAACCACTTCAAAACACCCTCTTCTGCTCTCTCAACCACGCTCTTTTTATTTCCACACATCTCTCTTACCCTTACGTTACTCACTCGATCAAACCACCTCACACCACACATTGTCTTCAAACATCTCATTTCCAGCACATCCATCCTCCTGCGCACAACTCCATCCATAGCCCACGCCTCGCAACCATACAACATTGTTGGAACCACTATTCCTTCAAACATACCCATTTTTGCTTTCCGAGATAATGTTCTCGACTTCCACACATTCTTCAACGCCCCCAGGATTTTCGCCCCCTCCCCCACCCTATGATCCACTTCCGCTTCCATGGTTCCATCCGCTGCCAGATCCACTCCAAGATATCTAAAACACTTCACTTCCTCCAGTTTTTCTCCATTCAAACTCACCTCCCAATTGACTTGACCCTCAACCCTACTGTACCTAATAACCTTGCTCTTATTCACATTTACTCTTAACTTTCTTCTTCCACACACTTTTCCAAACTCAGTCAGCAGCTTCTGCAGCCTATCACATGAATCAGCCACCAGCGCTGTATCATCAGCGAACAACAACTGACTCACTTCCCAAGCTCTCTCATCCCCAACAGACTTCATACTTGCCACTCTTTCCAAAACTCTTGCATTTACCTCCCCAACAACCCCATCCATAAACAAATTAAACAACCATGGAGACATCACACACCCTTGCCGCAAACCTACATTCACTGAGAACCAATCACTTTCCTCTCTTCCTACACGCACACATGCCTTACATCCTATTATTATCATTATTATTATTATTATTATTATTATTATTATTATTATTATTATTATTATTATTATTATTATTATTATTATTATTATCATTATTATCAATATTATTATTATTATCATTATTATTATATCATTATCATTATTATTATCATTATTACTATTATTATTATTATTATTATTATTATTATTATTATTATTATTATTATATCATTATTATTATGATCATTATTATTAATATTATTACTATTATCATTATTATTATATTATTATCATTATTATTATCATTACTACTACTACTATTATTATTATTATTATTATTATTATTATTATTATTATCATTATTATTATTATTATTATTATTATTATTATTATTATTATCATTATTATTATTATTATTATTATTATTATTATTATTATTATTATTATTATTTTCATCACCATTATTAATACTATTATCACCATTATTATTACTGTTATCAGTATCATTATTATAATTATTATTATTATTATTATTATTATTATTATTATTATTATTATTATTATTATTATCATTATTATTATTATTATTATTATTATTATTATTATTATTATTATTATTATTATTATTATTATTATTATTATTATTATTATCATTATTATTATTATTATTATTATTATTATTATTATCATTGTTATTATCTTTACTATTATTATTATTATTATCATTATCATCATTATCATTGTTATTGTTACTATTATTACTATTATTATTATCATTATTACTATTATCATTATTAAAATCATAAATATAGTTATTATTATTATCATCATTATTATTATTTTCATTACTATCATTACTATTATTATTATCATTATTATTATTATTATTATTATTATTATTATTATTATTATTATTATTATTATTATCATTATTATTAATATTATTATTATTATTATTATTTTTTTTATATATTTTATTATACTTTGTCGCTGTCTCCCGCGTTTGCGAGGTAGCGCAAGGTAACAGACGAAAGAAATGGCCCAACCCCCCCCCCATACACATGTATATACATACGTCCACACACGCACATATACATACCTACACGGCTTTCCATGGCTTACCCCAGACGCTTCACATGCCTTGATTCAATCCACTGACAGCACGTCAACCCCGGTATACCATATCGCTCCAATTCACTCTATTCCTTGCCCTCCTTTCACCCTCCTGCATGTTCAGGCCCCGATCACACAAAATCTTTTTCACTCCATCTTTCCACCTCCAATTTGGTCTCCCTCTTCTCCTTGTTCCCTCCACCTCCGACACATATATCCTCTTGGTCAATCTTTCCTCACTCATCCTCTCCATGTGCCCAAACCACTTCAAAACACCCTCTTCTGCTCTCTCAACCACACTCTTTTTATTTCCACACATCTCTCTTACCCTTACGTTACTCACTCGATCAAACCACCTCACACCACACATTGTCCTCAAACGTCTCATTTCTAGCACATCCATCCTCCTGCGCACAACTCTATCCATAGCCCACGCCTCGCAACTATACAACATTGTTGGAATCACTATTCCTTCAAACATACCCATTTTTGCTTTCCGAGATAATGTTCTCGACTTCCACACATTCTTCAAGGCCCCCAGAATTTTCGCCCCCTCCCCCACCCTGTGATCCACTTCCGCTTCCATGGTTCCATCCGCTGCCAGATCCACTCCCAGATATCTAAAACACTTCACTTCCTCCAGTTTTTCTCCATTCAAACTCACCTCCCAATTGACTTGACCCTCAACCCTACTGTACCTAATAACCTTGCTCTTATTCACATTTACTCTTAACTTTCTTCTTCCACACACTTTACCAAACTCAGTCACCAGCTTCTGCAGTTTCTCACATGAATCAGCCACCAGCGTTGTATCGTCAGCGAACAACAACTGACTCACTTCCCAAGCTCTCTCATCCCCAACAGACTTCATACTTGCCCCTCTTTCCAAAACTCTTGCATTTACCTCCCTAACAACCCCATCCATAAACAAATTAAACAACCATGGAGACATCACACACCCCTGCCGCAAACCTACATTCACTGGGAACCAATCACTTTCCTCTCTTCCTACACGTACACATGCCTTACATCCTCGATATTATTATTACTATTATTATTACTATTACTATTACTATTATTAAAATTATTATCATTATTACTGTTATCATTATTATTATCATTATCATTATCATTATCATTACTTTACTCTTACTGTTACTACTACTGCTGTATTATCATTACTTTTATCATCATTATTTTTATTATAGTTATTATTATTATTATTATTGTTATTAGGAATACCTGGTTCAAAAGTCTTACAATAGTATATGTATGTAAGTAGTAGGGATGGCCGGAGAGCATTATTGGATTACGTGTTAATTGACAATTGTGTGAAAGAGAGACTTTTGGATGTTAATAATGCTGAGAGGGGAATTTGTGGAATGTCTCATCATTATCTTGTGAAGGCGAAGGTGAATATTTGTAGAGGTTTTCAGAAAAGAAGAGAAAAAAGTTGGGTTGAAGAGAGTGTTGAGAGTAAGTGAGCTTGGAAAAGAGGCTTGTGTGAGGAAGTACCAGGAGAGATTGAGTGCAGAATGGAAAAAGGTGAGAGTAAATGAGGTGAGGGAAGTGAGGGAGGATTGGTATGTATTTAGGGAATCAGCGATATATTGTGCAAAAGATGCTTTTGGCATGAGAAAGGTGGGCAGGTAAGAAAGCGTAGTGAGTGGTCGGATGAAGAACTAAGATTGTTAGTGAAAGAGAAGAGAGAGGCATTTTGACGCTTTTTGCAGGGAAATAGTACAAACGACTAGGTGATATATAAAAGAAAGACCAGGAGGTCAAGAGAAACGTGCAAGGCGTGAAGAAGAGGGCAAGTGAAAGTTGGGTGAGAGAGTATCATTGAATCTTAGGAAGAATAAAGAGATGTGTTAGAAGGTGGTAAATAAAGTACATAAGACAAGAAGACAAATGGGAACATCGGTGAAAAGGGCTAATGAGGAGGCAATAACAAGTAGTGGTGAAGTGGGAAGGAGATTGTTTGAAAGAGAAGAGAAAGACATTTTAACGATTTTTGCAAGGAAATAGTACAAACGACTAGAAGATTATAAAAGAAAGAGGCGGGAGGTCAAGAGAAACGTGCAAGAGGTGAAGAAGAGGGCAAATGAGAGTTGGAGTGAGATACTATCATTGAATTTTAGGGAGAATTAAAATTCAAGATGTGTTGGAAGGAGGTAAATAAAGTGCGTAAGACAAGAAGACAGATGGGAACATTGGTGAAGGGGGCTAATGAGGAGGTAATAACAATTAGTAGTGAATTGAGAAGGAGATGGACTGAGTATTTTGAAGGCTTGTTGAATGTGTTGATGAAAGAGTGGCAGGTATAGGGTATTTTGGTCGAGGTGGTATGCGAAGAGAGAGGGTCATGGAAAATGGTTTGGTAAACAAACAAGAGGTAGTGAAAGCTTTGCGGAAGATGAAAGCCGGGAGGGCAGCGGGTTTGGATGGTATTACATTAGAATTTATCAAAAAGGGGTGACTGTGTTGTTGTCTGGTTGGTGAGGATATTCAATGTATGTATGGTCCATGGTGAAGTGCCTGAGGATTGGCGGAATGCTTGCATAGTGCCATTGGACAAAGGCAAAGTGGATAAAGGTAAATGCTCAAATTATAGAGGTATAAGTTCGTTGATCATACCTGGGAAATTACATGGGAGGGTATTGATTGAGGGGGTGAAAGCATGTACAGAGCATCAAATTGGGGAAGAGCAGTGTGGTTTCAGAGATGGCAGAGGATGTGTGGATCAGGTGTTTGCTTTAAAGAATGTATGTGAAAAATACTTAGAAAAGCATGGATTTGTCTGTAGCATTTATGGATCTGGAGAAGGCATATGATAGAGTTGATAGAGATGCTCTGTAGAAAGTATTAAGCGTATATATTGTGGGAGGAAAATTGCTAGAGGCGGGGAAAAGTTTTTATCTAGGATATAAGGCATGTGTACAAATAGGAAGAGAGGAAAGTGATTGGTTCCCAGTGAACGTCGGTTGCTTAATTTGTTTATGGATGGGGTTGTTAGGGAGGTGAATGAAATAGTTTTGGAAAGAGGGGCAAATACGCAGTCTCTTGTTGTTTGCTGATGATTTAGCAAACAACTGATTCGAGTGAGAAACTGCAGAAGCTGGTGATTGAGTTTGGTAAAGTGTGTGAGAGAAGAAAGACGAGAGTAAATGGGAATAAGTGTAAGGTTATTACGTTCAGTAGGGTTGAGGCACAAGTGAAGTGGGGGGTAAGTTTGAATGGAGAAAAACTGGAGGAAATGAAGTGTTTTGGATATCTTGGAGTGGAATAAGCAGCGGATGGAACCATGGAAGCGGAAGTGAGTCACAGGGCGGGGGAGGGGATGAAGGTTCTTGGAGCGTTGAAGAATGTGTTTTAGGCGAGAACCTTAACTCGGAGAGCAACAATGGGTATGTTTGAAGGAACAATGGTTCCAAAATGTTATATGGTTGCGAGGTGTGGGCTATAGATAGGGTTGTTCGGAGGAGGGCAGATGTGTTAGAAGCGAGACGTCCGAGGACAATATGTGGCGCGAGGTGGTTTGATCGAGTAAGTAAGAAAACGGTAAGAGAGATGTGTGGCAGTAAAAAGAATGTGGTTGAGAGAGCAGTAGAGGGTGTATTGATATTGTTTGGTTGAATGGAGAGAATGAGTAAGGAAAGATTGACAAAGAGGATATACGTGTCAGAGATGGAGAGAACGAGGAGAAGTGGGAGACCGAAATGGAGGCTGAAGGATGGAGTGAAAAAGATTTTGAGCGATCGGGGCCTATACCCATAGGAGGGTGAAAGGCGCGCAAAAAATAGAGTGAATTGGAAAGATGTGGTATACTGGAATCGACCTGATGTCAATGGATTAAACTAGGGCATGTGAAGCTTTTGAGGTAAACCATGGAAAGTTTTGTAGGGCCTGGTTGTGGAAAGGGAGCTGAGGTGTCGGTGCATTACACATGACAACTAGAGACTGAGTGTGGACGAATGTGGCCTTTTTTTTCTTTTCTTTTCTTAGCGCTACCTCGCGCCCCCACGGTGGCAGGTGTGTTTCATTTCATATGCGGCGGGGTGGTGGCGCAAATGGATGAAGGCAGCAAGTATGAATATGTACATGTGTATATATGTATATGTCTGTATATGTATATGTGAGTGTGTGGGCATGTTTGTATATACATGTATATGTGAATGGGTTGGGCCATTCTTTCGTCTGTTTCCTTGGGCTACCTCGCTAACGCGTGAGACAGCGACAAAGTATAATATATACATACACAGATATTACTGTTGTTAATATTATAAATACTATTATCATTATTATCATTATTATTATTACTATTATTACTATTATTGCAATTATTATTCTTATTCTTATTCTTATTCTTATTATTATTATTATTATATTATTATTATTATTATTATTATTATTATTATTATTATTATTATTATTATTATTATTATTATTATTATTATTATTATTATTATTATTATTATCACTATTATTATTATTATCATTATTATTATCATTATTATTATTATTATTATTATTATTATTATTATTATTATTATTATTGTTATTATTATTATTATTATTATTATTATTATCATTATTATTATTATTATCATTATTTTTATTATCATGAATATTATTATTATCATTATCATTATTATCATATCATTATCATGTTTTTATTATTATTTTTTATTTTGCTTTGTCGCTGTCTCCCGCGTTTGCGAGGTAGCGCAAGGAAACAGAAAAAAGAAATGGTTCAAACCACCCCCATACACATGTATATACATACACGTCCGCACACGCAAATATACATACCCATACATCTGAATGTACACATATATATACACACACAGACACACACATATATACACAAGTACACAATTCACACTGTCTGCCTTTATTCATTTCCATCGCCACCTCACCACACACTGAATAACATCCCCCTCCCCCTCATGTGTGCGAGGTAGGGCTAGGAAAAGACAACAAAGGCCCCATTCGTTTACACTCAGTCTCTAGCTGTCATGTAATAATGCCCGAAACCACAGCTCCCTTTCCACATCCAGGCCCCACACAACTTTCCATGGTTTACCCCAGACGCTTCACATGCCCTGATTCAATCCATTGACAGCACGTCGACCCCGGTATACCACATCGATCCAATTCACTCTATTCCTTGCCCGCCTTTCACCTTCCTGCATGTTCAGGCCCCGATCACTCAAAATCTTTTTCACTCCATCTTTCCACCTCCAATTTGGTATCCCACTTCTCCTCGTTCCCTCCACCTCCGACACATATATCCTCTTGGTCAATCTCTCCTCACTCATTCCCTCCATGTGAGCAAACCATTTCAAAACACCCTCTTCTGCTCTCTCAACCACGCTCTTTTTGTTTCCACACATCTCTCTTACCCTTACATTACTTACTCGATCAAACCACCTCACAAGACATATTATCCTCAAACATCTCATTTCTAGCACATACACCCTCCTGCGCACAACTCTATCCATAGCACACGCCTCGCAACTATAAAACATTGTTGGAACCACTATTCCTTCAAACATAGCCATTTTTGCTTTCCGAGATAATGTTCTCGACTTCCACACATTCTTCAAGGCTCCCAGGATTTTCGACCCCTCCCCCACCCTATGATTCAATTCCGCTTCCATGGTTCCATCCGCTGCCAGATCTACTCCCAGATATCTAAAACACTTTACTTTCTCCAGTTTGTACTTGACCCTCAACCCTACTGTACCTAATAACCTTGCTGTTATTCACATTTACTCTTAACTTTGCTTTTTCACACACTTTACCAAACTCAGTCAGCAGCTCCTGCAGTTTCTCACAAGAATCTTCCACCAGCGCTGTATCATCAGCGAACAACAACTGACTCACTTCCCCAGCTCTCTCATCCCCAACAAACTTCATACTTACCCCTCTTTCCAAAGCCCTTGCATTCACCTACATTACAACCCCATCCATAAACAACTAAAACAACCATAGAGACATCACACAACCCTGCCGCAAACCTTACATCCTCGATAAAAACTTTTCACTGCTTCTAACAACTTGTCTCCCACAGCATATATTCTTAGTACCTTCCACAGAGCATCTCTATCAACTCTATCATATGCCTTCTCCAGATCCATAAATGCTACATACAAATCCATTTAGTTTTCTAAGTATTTCTAACATACATTCTTCA
>NC_092238.1:49788546-49793546 GCF_036320965.1 Panulirus ornatus | reverse complement strand
CAATCCACTGACAGCACTTCAACCCCGGTATACCACATCGATCCAATTCACTCTATTCCTTGCCCTCCTTTCACCCTCCTCCATGTTCAGGCCCCGATCACACAAAATCTTTTTCACTACATCTTTCCACCTCCAATTTGGTCTCCCACTTCTCCTCGTTCCCTTCACCTCCGACACATATATCCTCTTGGTCAATCTTTCCTCACTCATTCTCTCCATGTGCACAAACCATTTCAAAACACCATCTTCTGCTCCCTCAACAACGCTCTTTTTATTTCCACACATCTCTCTTACCCTTGCATTTATTACTCGATCAAACCACCTCACACCACACATTGTCCACAAACATCTCATTTCCAGTACATCCATCCTCCTGCGCACACCTCTATCCATAGCCCACGCCTCGCAACCATACAACATTGTTGGAACCACTATTCCTTCAAACATACCCATTTTTGTTTTCCTAGATAATGTTCTCGACTTCCACTCATTCTTCAAGGCTCCCAGGATTTTCGCCCCCTCCACCACGCTATGATCCACTTCCGCTTTCATGGTTCCATCCGCTGCCAGATCCACTCCCAGATATCTAAAACACTTTACTTCCTCCAGTTTTTCTCCATTCAAACTTACCTCCCAATTGACTTGACCCTCAACCCTACTGTACCTAATTGCCTTGCTCTTATTCACATTTACTCTTAACTTTCTTCTTTCACACACTTTACCAAACTCAGTCACCAGCTTCTGCAGTTTCTCACATGAATCAGCCACCAGCGCTGTATCATCAGCGAACAACAACTGACTCACTTCCCAAGCTCTCTCATCCACAACAGACTTCATACTTGACCCTCTTTCCAAAACTCTTGCATTCACCTCCCTAACAACCCCATCCATAAACAAATTAAACAACCATAGAGACATCACACACCCCTGCCGCAAACCTACATTCACGGAGAACCAATCACTTTCCTCGCTTCCCACACGTACACAAGCCTTACATCCTTGATAAAAACTTTTCACTGCTTCTAACAACTTGCCTCCCACACCATATATTCTTAATACATTCCACAGAGCATCTCTATCAACTCTATCATATGCCTTCTCCAGATCCATAAATGCTACATACAAATCCATTTGCTTTTCTAAGTATTTCTCACATACATTCTTCAAAGCAAACACCTGATCCACACATCCTCTACCACTTCTGAAACCACACTGCTCTTCCCCAATCTGATGCTCTGTACATGCCTTCACCCTCTCAATCAATATCCGCCCCTATAATTTACCAGGAATACTCAACAAACTTATACCTCTGTAATTTGAGCACTCACTCTTATCCCCTTTGCCTTTGTACAATGGCACTATGCACGCATTCCGCCAATCCTCAGGCACCTCACCATGAGTCATACATACATTAAATAACCTTACCAACCAGTCAACAATACAGTCACCCCATTTTTTAATAAATTCCACTGCAATACCATCCAAACCTGCTGCCTTGCCGGCTTTCATCTTCCGCAAAGCTTTTACTACCTCTTCTCTGTTTACCAAATCATTTTCCCTAACCCTCTCACTTTGCACACCACCTCGACCAAAACACCCTATATCTGCCACTCTATCATCAAACACATTCAACAAACCTTCAAAATACTCACTCATCTCCTTCTCACATCACCACTACTTGTTAACACCTCCCCATTTGCGCCCTTCACTGAAGTTCCCATTTGCTCCCTTGTCTTACGCACTTTATTTACCTCCTTCCAGAACATCTTTTTATTCTCCCTAAAATTTAATGATACTCTCTCACCCCAACTCTCATTTGCCCTTTTTTTCACCTCTTGTACCTTTCTCTTGACCTCCTGTCTCTTTCTTTTATACATCTCCCACTCAGTTGCATTATTATTATTATTATTATTATTATTATTATTATTATTATTATTATTATTATTATTACTTATTATTATTATTATTATTACTATTATCATTATCATCATTACTATTATTATAATGATTATCATCATCATCATCATTATTATTACGATCATTATTGTCATTACAATTAGGACTATAACTATTATCATTCCTATAATTATTATTATTATTATTATTATTATTATTATTATTATTATTATTATTATTATTATTATCATTATTAGTATTATCATTATTATTATCATTATTATTATTATTATTATTATTATTATTATTATTATTATTATTATTATTATTATTATTATTATTATTATTATTATTATTATTTCATTATTATTATCATTACTTTTGTTATTATTATTATCATTATTATTATTATTATTATTATTATTATTATTATTATTATTATTATTATTATTATTATTATTGTTATTATTATTATTATTATTATTATTATTATTATTATTATTATTATTATTATTATTATTATTATTATTATTATTATCATTATTATTATTATTATCATTATTATTATTATTATTATTGTTATTATTATTATTATTATTATTATTATCATTATTATTATTATTATTATTATTATTATTATTATTATTATTATTATTATTATTATTATTATTATTATTATTATTATTATTATCATTTTTATTATTATTATTATTAGTATTATTATTATTATTATTTGTATTATTATTATTATTATTATTATTATTATTATTATTATTATTATTATTATTACTATTATTACTATTATTATTATTATTATTATTATTATCATTATTATTAATATTATTATTATTATTATTATTATTATTATTATTATTATTATTATTATTATTATTATTATTATTATTATTATTATTATTATTATGATCATTATTGTTATTATTATTATTATTATTATTATTATTATTATTATTATTATTATTATTATTATTATTATCATTTTCTTTTCTAAGTAAGTATTTCTCACATACTTTCTTCAAAGGAAACACCTGATCCACACATCCTCTACCACTTCTGAAATCACACTGCTCTTCCCCAATCTGATGATCTGTACATACCTTCACCCTCTCAATCAATACCCTCCCATGCAATTTACCAGGAATACTCAACAAACTTATACCTCTGTAATTTGAGCACTCACTCTGATCCCCTTTGGCTTTGTACAATGGCACTATGCACTCATTCCGCCAATCCCCAGGCACCTCACCATGAGTCATACATACATTAAATAACCTTACCAACCAGTCAATAATACACTCACCCCCTTTTTTTTAGTAAATTCCACTGCAATACCATGCAAACCTACTGCCTTGCTGGCTCTCATCTTCCGCATAGCTTTTACTACCTCTTCTCCGTTTACCAAATCATGGATTTGTAAGTAGCATTTATGGATCTGGAGAAGGCATATGATAGAGTTGATAGAGATGCTCTGTGGAAGGTATTAAGAATATATAGTGTGGGAGGCAAGTTGTTAGAAGCAGTGAAAAGTTTTTATCGAGGATGTGAGGCATGTGTACGTGTAGGATGAGAGGAAAGTAATTGGTTCTCCGTGAATGTAGGTTTGCGGCAGGGGTGTGTGATGTCTCCATGGTTGTTTAATTTGTTTATGGATGGAGTTGTTAGGGAGGTGAGTGCAAGAGTTTTGGAAAGGGGGGCAAGTATGAAGTCTGTTGGGGATGAGAGAGCTTGGGAAGTGAGTCAGTTGTTGTTCGCTGATGATACAGTTCTGGTGGCTGATTCATGTGAGATACTGCAGAAGCTGGTGACTTAGTTTGGTAAAGTGTGTGAAAGAAGAAAGTTAAGAGTAAATGTGAAGAAGAGCAAGGTTATTACGCACAGTAGGGTTGAGGGTCAAGTCAATTGGGAGGTAAGTTTGAATGGAGAAAAACTGGAGGAGTAAAGTGTTTTAGATATCTGGGAGTGGATCTGGCAGCGGATGGAACCATGGAAGCGGAAGTGGATCATAGGGTGGGGGAGGGGGCGAACATTCTGGGAGCCTTGAAGAATGTGTGGAAGTCGAGAGTATTATCTCGGAAAGCAAAAATGAGTATGTTTGAAGGAATAGTGGTTCCAACAATGTTGTGTGGTTGCGAGGCGTGGGCTATGGATAGAGTTGTGCGCAGGAGGATGGATGTGCTGGAAATGAGATCTTTGAGGACAATGTGTGGTGTTAGGTGGTTTGATCGAGTAAGTAACGTAAGGGTAAGAGAGATGTGTGGAAATAAAAAGAGCGTGGTTGAGAGAGCAGAAGAGGGTGTTTTGAAATGGTTTGGGCACATGGAGAGAATGTGTGAGGAAAGATTGACTAAGAGGATATATGTGTCGGAGGTGGAGGGAACGAGGAGAAGTGGGAGACCAAATTGGAGGTGGAAAGATGGAGTGAAAAAGATTTTGTGTTATCGTGGCCTGAACATGCAGGAGGGTGAAAGGAGGGCATGGAATAGAGTGAATTGGATCGATGTGATATACCGGGGTTGACGTGCTGTCAGTGGTTGAATCAGGGCATGTGAAGCGTCTGGTGTGAACCATGGAAAGCTGTGTAGGTATGTATATTTGCGTGTGTGGACGTATGTATATACATGTGTATGGGGGTGGGTTGGGACATTTCTTTCGTCTGTTTCCTTGCGCTACCTCGCAAACGCAGGAGACAGCGACAAAGCAAAAAAAAAAAAAAATTATATTATTATAATCATTATTATTTTTATCAATATAATTGTTATCATTATTATCATTATCCTTATTATTATTATTATTATTATTATTATTATTATTATTATTATTATTATTATTATTATTATTATTGTTTTTATTATTATTATTATTATTATTATTATTATTATTATTATTATTATTATTATTGCTATTATTATTATTATTATTATTATTATTATTATTATTATTATTATTATTATTATTATTATCATTATTATTATTATTATCATTTTTATTAATATTATCTTTATTATCAATATTATTATTATTATTATTATTATCAGTATTATTATTATTATTATTATTATTATTATTATTATTATTATTATTATTAT